>NC_142799.1:54207115-54322513 GCF_049724085.1 Artemia sp. Qi Xiang Cuo | reverse complement strand
TGTGCTGTTTCATAAGCTTTGACAAAAAATGAAAGACCTCATTTGGCCTACCTCTAGACTACCTCTGTAACAGTAAAAATAAAATATAACTGAATGTAGTCATGCGACACCTCATTTGAAAACTCCTGATATAAAGATTTTAAATATCTATGTCTTATCCAATAGTTTTTGAACCAAATTTAAATTCGCGTTTTGTGTGTGTGTGTGTGTGTGTGTTAGTTTTTTTGGGTGTGTGTTTGATTTTTTTTTTTGGTCATGTGTCAGTGTGTGTGTGTGTGTGTGTGTGTTTGTGTGTGTGTGTGTGTGTGTGTGTGTGTGTGTGTTTATATTTTGGCGTGTTTGTGTATTTTTTCGTGTGTGTGTGTGTGTGAGTTTTGTGTGTTTGTGTGTGTGTGTGTTTTTTTTTGGGTTTTAGTGTTTGTTTATGTGTGAATGAAAGATTTCTTGTTATTGTGTAATTTTTTGTGTGTGTGTGTGTGTGTGTGTGTGTCAGTTTGTGTGTGTGTGTAAGTTTTGGGGTGTGAGTGTAAGTTTTTGTGTGTGTGTGTGTGTGTGTGTGTGTGTTTTGTGTGTGTGTGTGTGTGTGTGAGTTTTGTGTGTGTGTGTGTGTAAGTTTTTGTGTGCATGTTAGTTTTTGTGTGCATGTAAGTTTTAGTGTGCATGTGTTAGTTTGTGTGTGTGTGTGTGTGTAAGTTTTTTTGTGTGTTTAAGTTTCTGCGTTTGTGTGTAATTTTTAGTTTGTGTTTGTTTGTTTTAATGTGTGTGTGTTTAAGTTTTTGTGTGTGTGTGTGTGTAATTTTTAGTGTGTGTGTGTAAGTTTTATTTTGGGTGTTTTAGTTTTTTTGTTTTAGAGTTATGTTTTGTGCGTTTGTGTTATTTTTTTTGTTCTTGTTATTTTTTGTTTTATTTTTATTTTTCGTTTTATTGTTTTTGTTGTTTGTGTGTATTTGTTTGTGTGTGTGTGTGCACAAGTTTTCGTGTGTGTGTGTAAGTTTGTTTGTGTGTGTGTAAGTTTTTGTGCGTGTGTGTAAGTTTTAGTGTGTGTGTGTAAGTTTTTGTGTACATGTAAGTTTTTGTGTGCATGTAAGTTTTTGCGTGCATGTAAGTTTTCGTGTGCATGTGTAAGTTTTTGTGTGTGTGTGTGTGTGTGTTTGTAAGTTTATGTGTGTGTTTAAGTTTTTGTGTGTGTGTGTAAGTTTTTGTGAGTGTGTGTAAGTTTTGTGTGTGTGTGTGTGTAAGTTTTTGTGTGCATGTAAGTATTTGTGTGCATGTAAGTTTTTGTGTGTGGGTGTAAGTTTTTGTTTGTGTGTGTAAGTTTTTGTGTGTCTAAGATTTTGTGTGTGGGTGTAAGTTTTTGTGTGTGTGTGTTAGTTTGTTTGTGTTTGTGTGTGTGTGCCAGTTTTTTTTGTGTGTGTGTGTTTGTTTGTGTGTGTGTGTGTGTGTGTGTGTGTGTAATTTTTTTTGTGTGTAAGATTTGGATTGTGTTTGTGATATATATAGTGTATGTTTTTAATTTTTTTTTGTGTGTGTGTGTGTGTGAAAGTTTTTGTGAGTGTGTGTGTGAGTTTTTTTTGTGTTCTTGTGTTATTTTTTTTTTTTTGTGTGTGTGTTTTTAATTTTTTGTGTGTGTGTTTGTTTTTGAGTGTGTTTTTTAGTTTTTGTGTGTGTGTGTTTAAGTTTTGTGTGTGTGTGTGAGTTTGGTGTGTGTGTGTGTGTGTAAGTTTTTGTGTGCATGTTAGTTGTTGTGTGCATGTGTAAGTTTTGTGTGTGTGTGTGTGTGTATTTGTTTGTGTGTGTGTATTTGGGGACGTGTGTGTGTAAGTTTCGTGTGTGTGTGTGTGTTATTGTTTTTTTGTTTGTGTAGGGTTTTTGTGTGTGTGTGTGTGTGTTTGTGTGTTTGTGTGTGTTGGTTTTTTTTTTTGGTTTTTTTTTTTTTTGTTTGTGTGTGTTTTTTGTTTTTAGTGTGTTGTTTCTTTTTTTTGTGAGGTGTCTTGTTTTTGTTCGCTTTCTTGTTTTTGTTTTTGTGTGTGTGTGTGTGTAATTGTTTGTGTGTGTGTAAGTTTTTGTGTGTGTATGTGATTTTTAGTGTGTGTTTGTGTGAGTTTTCTTGTGTGTGTGTAAGTTTTTGTGTGTGTGTGTGTAAGTTTTCATGTGTGTGTGTAAGTTTTAGTGTGTGTGTGTGTAAGTTTTAGTGTGTGCGTGTAAGATTTTGTGCGGGTTTGTAAGTTTTTGTGTGCATGTAAGTTTTTATGTGCATGTATGTTTTCGTGTGCATGTGTAAGTTTTTTTTTGTGTGTGTGTGTGTGTGTGTGTGAGTAAGTTTTTGTGTGTTTGTGTAATTTTTTGTGTGTGTGTAAGTTTTTGTGCGTGTGTGTAAGTTTTAGTGTGTGTGTAAGTTTTTGTGTGATTGTAAGTTTTTTTGCGTTCTTGTTAGTTTGTTAGTGTGTTTGTAAGTTTTTTTGTGTGTGTGTGTGTGTATTTGTGGGTTTGTCTAATCTTTTTTTTTTGTTAGTTTTTACGTGTGTGTGTGTGTGTGTGTGTGTAAGTTTTCGTGTGTTTGTGTGTGTGTGTAAGTTTTTGTGTGATAGTAATTTTTAGTGTTAACGTGTAAGTTTTTTTGTGTGTGTGTGTGTGTGTGTATGTTTTTGTGTGTGTGTAAGTTTTTTTGTGTGTGTGTAAGTTTTTGTGTGTGTGTGTGTGTGTATTTTTTTGTGCGTGTGTGTAAGTTTTTGAGAGCATGTAAGTTTTTGTGTGCATGTAAGTTTTTGCGTGTGGGTGTAATTTTTTGTGTGTGTGTGAAATTTTTTGTTTGTATAATCTTTTGTGTTTTTGTTTCTGTTTTTTTTTTGTGTGTGTAAGTTTTTGTGTTTTTGTGTGTGTGTGTAAGTTTTTGGGTGTGTAAGTTTTTTTTTTGTGTGTGTGTGTGTAATTTTGTGTATGTTTTTTTGTGTTTTTGTGTTATTTTGTTTTTGTTTAATTTTTGGCGTGTGTGTGTATTTTTTAGGGTGTGTGTGTGTAAGTTTTGTGTGTGTGTGTGTGTTTGTAAGTTTTTGTGCGTGAGTGTGTGAGTTTTTTGTTGTGTTAAAGTGTAAGTTTTGTGTGTGTGTGTGTGTGTGTGTAAGTTTGTGTGTGTGTGTGTGTGTGTAAGTTTTGGCGTGTGTGTGTCTAAGTTTTATTGTGCATGTGTTAGTTTTGTGTGTGTTTTTTTTGGTTTGTGTTTGTATTTTTTCGTGTGTTTGTTTTGATTATTTGTGTGTGTGTGTGTGTGTGTATTATAGATATAGAGATATTTTGAGAGTTTTTGTGTTTACTTTATTTTTTGATGTTTTGATTTTTATTTTTTTTTTAATTGTTTGTGTGTGTGTAATTTATTTCGTGTGTGTGTGTGAGTTTTAGTGTGTGTGTGTGTTTATTTTTTGTGTGTGTGTGTGTGTTTGTGTAATTTTTATTGTGCTTTTAATTGTTTGTTTTATTTTATTTCTTCTTGTTCTTTTGTAAGTTTGTGTGTGTGTGTGTGTGTGTATTAGTTTTTGTGTGTTAAATTTTTGTAGTGTGTGTGTTAGTTTTCGTGTGTGTGTGTGTTAGTTTTGTGTGTGTGTGTGTGTGTTTGGGTGTGTAAGTTTTTGTGCGTGTTTGTGTGAGTTTTTTTTGTGTTCATGTGTAATTTTTTGTGTGTGTGTATGTGTGTGTGTGTGTGTTTTTGTTTGTTTGTAAGTTTTGGAGTGTGTGTGTGAGTTTTCGTGTGTGTGGGTGTGTAAGTTTTTTGTTTGTGTGTGTGTGTGTAAGTTTTTGTGTGCATGTAAGTTTTTGTGTGAATGTAAGTTTTCGTGTGCATGTGTAAGTTTTTGTGTTTGTGTGTGTGTGTAAGTTTTTGTGTGTGTGTGTGTGTGTAAGTTTTGGCGTGTGTGTGTAAGTTTTTGCGTGTGTGTGTAAGTTTTAATGTGAGTGTGTGTGTAAGTTTTTGTGTTTGTGTGTAAGTTTTTGTGAGTGTGTGTAAGTTTTTGTGTGTGTGTAAGTTTTTGTGTGCATGTAAGTTTTTGTGTGCATGTAAGTTTTTGCGTGTGGGTCTCAGTTTTTGTGTGTGTGTGTGTGTAAGTTTTTTTGTGTCTAATCTTGTTTGTGTTGGTGTTAGTTTGTTGTGTGTGTGTATTTTTTTGTTTGTTTGTGTGTGTGTTAGTGTTTGTGTGTATATGTTTTTTTTGTGTGTGTGTGTATAATTTTGTGTGTGTGTGTGTGTGTGTGTAGGTTTTTGTGTGTGTTAGTTTTGGAGTGTGTGTGTTAGTTTTCGTGTGTGTGTGTGTGTATTTTTTGTGTGTGTGTGTGTGTGTGTAAGTTCATTTGAGTGTGTGTGTGTGTTTTTTTTGTGTTCATTTTTTAGTTTTTGTGTGTGTGTGTGTGTGTGTATTTTTTTGTGTGTGTTTTATTGTTTTCTTGTGTGTGTATGTTTTCGTGTGTGTGTGTGTTTTAGTTTTGTGTGTGTGTGTGTGTGTGTGTAAGTTTGTGTGTGTGTGTGTGTAAGTTTTGGCGTGTGTGTGTAAGTTTTCGTGTGTGTGTGTAAGTTTTCGTGTGTGCGTGTAAGTTTTTGTGTGTGTGTATTTGTAAGTTTTTGTGTGTGTGTAAGTTTTTGTGTGCATGTATGGGGACCGGGGGAGGGCCTTTGGGGCACAGGGAGGGCCTTTGGGGCACAGGGAGGGCCTTTGGGGATCCGGGGCCCTTGAGGATTGGGTGGTCTTTTGGGGGCCCAGTGGACCTTTGGGGACCGGGGGAGGGCCTTTGGGGCACAGGGAGGGCCTTTGGGGGTCCGGGGGGGGGGCAGTTGGGGGCCTGGGGGACATTTGGGGACCGGTGGAGGGCCTTTGGGACCCCGTTGGTCCTTTGAGAGCTCGATGGGCCTTTGGGGGGCCCGGGGATGGCCTTTGGGGGTCTGGGTGGGCCTTTGGGGGCGCCGGTGGCCCTTTGGGAGCTTGGGGGGCCTTTGAGGACCGGGGCTTCCTTCGGGGTTGGGGTAGGAGGATTGGAACCCTTTGGGGTTGGGTTAGAGGACCTCACAACACTGTTCAAATGAAATTTGTGTATTATAACGACCACAGAGTTTCACCCTAAAATTCTCTTCTAAAATCTCTTCAAAAATCTTCTTTCAAAATGTCTCTAACTGTTTCGCCAAAATAGTTCCATAGCCTGTCTAAAATGGTTTCGCCCAAATAATCCCTAAACGTAATTTCAGCGTGTTTCTTTTGTTTTTGGCATCTCTGCGCTAATGCATTTCAAATTAATAAGAAACCTGATTCCCGCGCTAAAATGATTCATCGCTAAGATGTTTCTTGGAGAATTGTTTCCATGGTCTTTGGTTATTAATATCCTTTGGAGTTCGACCAAAAGAGTTGTTTCCGAGGCAATGACATTAATGACTTGGATCTATTCCTGGAGAATCGTTTCTAAGCGAAAATTTTTAAAGTCTGACAGATGATGTCATTGGTTGATTGATCTGTCAAGAAAGGGGAATCAATTTGTTGTTTCTAAGGGGAATTATTGATTTAAGTTAGGTGAATTGAGGTCGACAGCACAGGTGTTCCATGGTCGATGTTGTTGTTGTTGTAAGTGCACGCTCTCAGCGAATGTCAAGGTCGATGTTGTTGTTTTTGACACACTTTGATTATACAATCAATTTAGGTCATTGACCCCATTAACCACGTGTTCTCCCTAATGACTCTATGCCCATATTTGGTGCCCTGACAGTATTAAAAATGCTGACATGACCACGTGGTCATGTCACGAGTTATTATGGCCATTCTACTGGTACTGATATTCAGGGGTAGGATGGTTTATGGAGCTAGGACATTCCTAGGCAAGGAAAACTTCTCCATTTAAGATGGATGTTACTATAACAAATCCTTTTACGAACTTTCATTTTTCTTGTTTTGATATGGAGGGTTTGAGATGAAAGGAGAGATGGGAGGCAAAAGAGGATTTGTGTGGCCCTTTTAGGTTTAATGTAGAAAACAACGCTAGGAACTTGTTCAGAAGAAGGATAGCTTTCAAATGATGTGCTGTTTCATAAGCTTTGACAAAAAATGAAAGACCTCATTTGGCCTACCTCTAGACTACCTCTGTAATAGTAAAGATAAAAAATAATTGAATATAGTCGTGGGACACCTCATTTTAAAGCTCCTGATATAAGATTTTAAATATCCAAGTCTTATAAAATAGTTTTTTAACCAAATTTAAATTTGCCTTGTTTTTCTTCGGGAGGTACTTATATTTAGGGGTGGGGGGTTTATTGAGCTAGGGCATTCCTAGGCAAGGAAAACTTCTCCATTTGAGATGTATGTTACTATAAAAAATCCTTTTACGAACTTTAATTTTTCTTGTTTTGACATGGAGGGTTTGAGAGGAAAGGGGAGATGGGAGGCAAAAGAGGATTTGTGTGGCCCTTTTAGGTTTAATGTAGAAGACTACCTCTGTAACAGTAAAGACTACCTCTGTAACAGTAAAGATAAAATATAATTGAATATAGTCATGCGACACCTCATTTGAAAACTCCTGATATAAAGATTTTAAATATCCAAGTCTTATCCAATAGTTTTTGATCCAAATTTAAATTTGCCATGTTTTTCTTTGGGAGGTACTTATATTTAGGGGTAGGATGGGTTATGGAGCTAGGACATTCCTAGGCAAGGAAAACTTCTCCATTTAAGATGGATGTTACTATAACAAATCCTTTTACGAACTTTCATTTTTCTTGTTTTGCATGGAGGGTTTGAGAGGAAAGGGGAGATGGGAGGCAAAAGAGGATTTGTGTGGCCCTTTTAGGTTTAATGTAGAAAACAACGCTAGGAACATGTTCAGAAGAAGGGTAGCTTTCAAATGATGTGCTGTTTCATAAGCTTTGACAAAAAATGAAAGACCTTATTTTGCCTACCTCTAGTCTACCTCTGTACTAGTAAAGATAAAATATAATTGAACAGTCATGGGACAACTCATTTGAAAACTCCTCATATAAACATTTTAAATATCCTAGTCTTATCCAATAGTTTTTTAACCAAATTTGAATTTGCCTTGTTTTTCTTTGGGAGGTACTTATATTTAGGAGTGGGGGGTTTATGAAGCTAGGGCATTCCTAGGCAAGGAAAACTTCCCCATTTGAGATGTATGTTACTATAAAAAATCCTTTTACGAACTTTCATTTTTCTTGTTTTGACATGGAGGGTTTGAGAGGAAAGGGGAGATGGGAGGCAAAAGAGGATTTGTGTTGCCCTTTTAGGTTTAATGTACAAAACAACGCTAGGAACATGTTCAGAAGAACGATGGCTTTTAAATGATGAGCTGTTTCATAAGCTTTGACAAAATAATGAAAGACCTCATTTGGCTTACCTCTAGACTACCTCTGTAACAGTAAAGATAAAATAGAATTGAATATAGTCATGAGACACCTCATTTGAAAACACATTATATAAAGATTATAAATATCAAATTTTATCAAATTTTTTTTGAACAAATTTTAATTTTGTAATTTTTATGTTGGGGTGTTCATTATTTTTAGGGGGGGGGGTCTTATGGCGCTCGGGCAATCCGGAGCAATGAAAACTTCTCTATTTAAGATATATCTTACTATAACGAATCTCTTTACTAATTTTTATTTTTTGTGTTTTGACATGGTGGTTTTGAGAGGTATGGGGAGATGGGAGGAAAAAATGTATTTGTGCGGCCCTTTTTTTTTTTTTTCAGAAAACGACACTAGAAACATGTTCAGAAGAAGGGTAGCTTTCAAATGATGTGCTGTTTGATAAGCTTTGACAAAAAGCAAAAAACCTCATTTGGTCTACCTCTAGACTACCTCCATAACGATAAAAAATAAAATTTAATTGAATATAGTCATGAGACATCTCATTTGAAAGCTCCTGACATAAAGATTTTAAATATCTAAGTCTTTTGCAATAGTTTTTGAACCAAATTTAAATTTGCCATGTTTTTCTTTGGGAGGTAGGCCTACTTATATTCAGGGGTAGGGTGGTTTATGGAGCTAGGACATTCCTAGGCAAGGAAAACTTCTCCATTTAAGATGTATGTTACTACAACAAATCTTTTTACGATCTTTCAGTTTTCTTGTTTTGACATGGAGGGTTTGAGAGGAGATGGGAGATGGGAGGCAAAAGAGGATTTGTGTGACCCTTTTAGGTTTAATGTAGAAAACAACGCTAGAAACATATCCAGAAGAAGGATAGCCTTCAAATGATGTGCTGTTTCATAAGCTTTGACAAACAATGAAAGACTTCATTTTGCCTACTTCTAGACTACCTGTGTAATAGTGAATATAAAATATAATTGAATTCTCTTACGGAACATTATTTGAAAAATCGCTAAAAAAGCATAAGATATACCCATGTCTTATCCAATAGTTTTTGAGCCAAATTAAAATACGCCATGTGTTTCTTCCAAGAGTCCTGTTCGTTAAGGGTGGGGGGTTTACGGAGCTAGGACATTCCTAGGTAAGGAAAACTTCTCAATTTAATATATATCTTACTATAACGAATCTCTTTACGAATTTTCATTTTTCTTGTTTTGACATGGAGGGTTTGAGAGGAAAGGGGAGATGGAAGGCAAAAGAGGATTTGTGCGGCCCTTTTAGATTTGTTTCAGAAAACAAAACTAGAAACATGTTCAGAAAAAGGGTAGCTTTCAAATGATGTGCTGTTTGATAAGCTTTGACAAAAAGCAAAAACCCTCAGTTGGTCTACCTCCAGACTACCTCCATAACGATAAAAATAAAATATAATTGAATATAGTCATGCGACACCTAATTTGAAAGCTCCTTACATAAAGATTTATAAATATCTTTGTTTTATACAATAGTTTTTGAACCAAAATTGAATTTGCCATGTTCTTCTTTGGAAGGTACTGATATTCAGGGGTAGGATGGTTTATGGAGCTAGGACATTCCTAGGCAAGGAAAACTTCTCCATTTAAGATGGATGTTACTATAACAAATCCTTTTACGAACTTTCATTTTTCTTGTTTTGACATGGAGGGTTTGAGAGGAAAGGGGAGATGGGAGGCAAAAGAGGATTTGTGTGGCCATGTTCAGAAGAAGGATAGCTTTCAAATGACGTGCTGTTTCATAAGCTTTGACAAAAAATGAAAGACCTCATTTGGCCTACCTCTAGACTACCTCTGTAATAGTAAAGATAAAATATAATTTAATATAGTCATGCGACACCTCATTTGAAAACTCCTGATATAAAGATTTTAAATATCCAAGTCTTATCCAATAGTTTTTGATCAAAATTTAAATTTGCCGTGTTTTTCTTTGGGAGGTACTTATATTGAGGGGTAGGATGGTTTAAGGAGCTAGGACACTCCTAGGCAAGGAAAACTTCTGCATTTAAGATGGAAGTTACTATAAAAAATCCTTTTACGAACTTTCATTTTTCTTGTTTTGACAGGGAGGGTTTGAGAGGAAAGGGGAGATGGGAGGGAAAAGAGGATTTGTGTGGCCCTTTTAGGTTTAATGTAGAAATCAATGCTAGGAAAATGTTCAGAAGAAGGGTAGCTTTCAAATGATGTGCTGTTTCATAAGGTTTGACAAAAAATGAAAGACCTCATTTGGCCTACCTCTAGACTACCTCTGTAACAGTAAAGATAAAATATAATTGAATATAGTCATGGGACCCCTCATTTGAAAGCTCGTGATATAAATATTTTAAATATCCAAGTATTATGAAAAAGTTTTATAACACAATTTAATTTTGACATGTTTTTCTTTGGGTGGTACTTAGCTTTAGGGGTGGGGGGGTTATGGAGCTAGGACATTCTTAGGCAAGGAAAACTTCTCCATTTAAGATGTATGTTACTATAACAAATCCTTCTACGAACTTTCTTTTTTCTTGTTTTGACATGGAGGGTTTGAGAGGAAAGGGGAGATGGGAGACAAAAGAGGATTTGTGTGGCCCTTTTAGGTTTAATGTAGAAAATAACGCTAGGAACATGTTCAGAAGAAGGATGGCTTTCAAATAATGTGCTGTTTGATAAGATTTTACAAAAAATGAAAGACCTAATTTGGCCTACCTCTAAACTACCTCTATAACAGTGAAGATAAATATAATTGAATACAGTCATGCGACACATCACTTGAAAGATCCTGACATAAAAATTTTAAATATCCAAGTCTTATCCAATAGTTTTTGAACCAAATTTAAATTTGCCATGTTTTTCTTTGGGAGGTACTTATATTTAGGGGTGGGGGGTTTATGGAGCTAGGACATTCCTAGGCAAGGAAAACTTCTCTATTTAAGATATATCTTACTATAACGAATCTCTACGAATTTTCATTTTTCTTGTTTTGACATGGAGGGTTTGAGAGGAAAGGGGAGATGGGAGGCAAAGAGGATTTGTGCGGCCCTTTTAGATTTGTTACATAACACGACACCAGAAACATGTACAGAAGAAGAGTAGCTTTCAAATGATATACTCTTTGATAAGCCTCGACAAAAAGCCAAAACCCTCATTTGGTCTACCTCTAGACTACCTCCATAACGATAAAAAATAAAATATAATTGAATATAGTCATGGTACACCTCATTTGAAAGCTCCTGACATAAACATTTTAAATATCTAAGTCTTATGCAATAGTTTTTGAACCAAATTTGAATTTGCCATGTTTTTCCTTGGGAGGAACTTATATTCAGGGGTAGGGTGGTTTATGGAGCTAGGACATTCCTAGGCAAGGAAAAATTCTCCATTTAAGATATTTGTTACTACAACAAATCTTTTTACGAACTTTCAGTTTTCTTGTTTTGACATGGAGGGTTTGAGAGGAAAGGGGAGATGGGAGGTAAAAGAGGATATGAGCGGCCCTTGTAGGTTTAATTTAGAAAACAATGCTAGGAACATGTTCAGAAGAAGGGTAGCTGTTAAATGATGCACTGTTAGATAAGCTTTGACAAAAAATTACAAACCTCATTTGACTTACCTCTGGATGACCTCTGTAACAGTACATATACATTATAATTGAATATAGTAATAGAAAACCTCATTTGACAACTCCTGACGTAAAGATTTTAAAGTTTTATTCAATAGTTTTTGAACCAAATTTAAATTTGTCATGTTTTTCTTTGGGAGGTACTTATATTCAGGGGTAGGGGGTTTATGGAGCTAGGACATTCCTAGGCAATGAAAACTTCTCCATTGAAGATATCTTACTATGATAAATCTCTATACGAATTTTCATTTTACTTGTTTTGACAAGGAGGGTTTGAGAGGAAAGGGGAGATGGGAGGCAAAAGAGGATTTATGGGGCCGTGTTATGCTTGATGTAGAAAAAAAAGCTTGAAAAATGTTTAGAATAAAGATATCTTTCAAATGATGTGCTGATTGATAGCTTTTTAATAAAAAATTAAGCAACAAAATTTGTTTGCCTCCACCTCAATAGGCCTAACAGTTAAAATAATATTTTTTTTTAATATAGTCATGTAACAACTCATATGAAAGCTCCTAACAAAGGAATTCCAAATAACAATGAAAAATTCTGTCAAAAAAAATATTTTAGTCGTTAATTTGAAGTTCACGCTTATATTTTACTTTTAAGTAAAATATCAAAAACACCAAAAAAATTCAAAAATTTGGTAGTTGAGAGCTGTAAGTGTCAGCAGTTTTTCTTAAGGATAATTTTTATTTTCAGAGCTATAGGGTAAGCAATTTTAGGCCAGGGAGATAAACCCGGAGATGGGAGCCAGGAGATAACTTCATCCTGGTGAATTAGGCTACTTTGGATTGGCTTATTGGATGGAAGTCCTGGACTTAGGGCAATGAGATCAGCCTCCATTCTTATTTTGGTTTAAAGCAAATTTTGTGGTTGCAGCTATTTCTGGGAATAAGATCAACAGCAATATCCAAAATTTTCTCATATCTTTTACTGTAGTGCTAATATCCGCAGAGATAGGCTAATAGGCTATTGATGATGGTCCTGACCTTTAAAAATCTGCGTGTTATATTAGTGAAACCTTACAAAATAGATCTTCCACATAAATGAAGGGTACTTTTATGTTAAATGCACTATTTTATATTGTACTAGATTTGTTACTGCTAATGAAATAAAATAGGATAAATAGGCTATATAATAGTTTAGAAACAAAGTTGGGCTATATATTTGCACATTAGGGGGATGGGGGTAAAGCATAGCATATATTAAATATTTAACCTAATCTAGGTAACTTTTCTTCCCCTAAACCCCAATAAGACAACAGTTTAAATATTGTCAATGCATTTAAAACCATGCTAAGCATTCATTACAGTATAGCAGTGTCTTGAATTAACCCATACAAAATGGGATTTCTGTCACATCTCCAGTTTGACATATATAAAAGAGTGTGTTTATCATAGAAGTACCAACTGAAGTACAGCAAAATTTTTTCCAGCTTCACAACTTTGCTCATTCCCAATTTATAAGGTTTCAAAGATATGCAAACACATTTCCTAAATTTTGAAAAAAACATTGATATGGCTGAAAATTCTGCTCTAATAAGAGGAATTGCATTTTCAGAACTAAAGCCAGAGAAACAGAAATGGATAACTAAAAATTAAAGTAAATTGTTGTCTTGTCAAAATTTCAAACAACACCTGTCACATTGGCAAATTTCTTCACCCACTAGAGGAAGAAAGAGTAGAGGTAGGTACTTCAAAATACCTTCCCAGGACATACTTTAGCCTGTAGACCCATCCCTGAAAGTTTCATTTTCCTAGCCTAACCCCTTTCCAAGATAGCCAAAAGTAGCTACAGTAGAATTTTACTGTTTTTTTATGCTCTTTTCAAATATAATAATCATTTTAGTTGGAAATGAATTTTACCTCCACCCATATATATACCAATTCAAGGTATTTATTTGCACATTAGGGGGTGTGGGTAAATTTTATTTCTGATGTAAATGAGAGGTAAGTTTAAACTTTACCCCCCCCCCCCCTAATGTGCAAATATATACCCTGAATTGGTATATATAGGGGTGCAGGTAAAATTCATTTCCAACAAAAATGATTATTATGTTTGGAAAGAGCATAAAAAAAGGCATCAAGTGGTTTGTTTACTTTATTTGTAAGTCAATAATATGAACTGCAAAAAAATTACCACAGTATGTCCCAGGAAGGTATTTTGAAGTTCCTTCCTCTGCTCCTTCTCCCTCTAGAGGGTCCTGAAATTTGCCTGCATGACAGGTCACCTATTGAAATTTTGACAAAACAACATTTTACCTTAATTTTCAGTTATCAGTTCTTTTCCTCTGGCTTTAGTTCTGAAAATGCAGTTCCTGTTACTTGAGTAGAATTTTAAGCCATATAAATGCTTTTTTGATACTTGGGCATTATATGGGCCTTTCTAAAAAGTCAATTTTGGTTAATGCTAATAAAATAAAATAAAATAGGATGAATATATAATAGTTTAGAAACAAATTTGGGCTATATATTTGCACATTAGGGGGAAGGGGGGTAAAATATAGCATATATTAAATATGTAACCTAACCTAGGTCCCTCTCCCCCCCTAAACCCGAAAAAACAACAGTTTAAATATTGTATACGCAATAAAAACCTTGCTATGCATTCCATTACTCCATAGCAGTGTCTTGAATTAACCCATCAAAAATGGTTTTTTTGTGACTGGTTCCCTTTTAAAGGCCCATATAGTGCCCAAGTACCACTTTTTTCAAAATGTAGGAAATGTATTTGCATATCTTTAAAACCTTATAAATTGGGATGGAGCAAAGTTGTGAAGCTGAAAACAATTTTGTTGTACTTTATTTAAGCAGAATATCTATTTTGCAAGATTTCACTTTCATAACACACATATTTTTTGAGGGCATCAAAGGTCAGGACCCTCTAGAGAAAGTAGGAGGTAGATTCTTCAAAATACCTTTCCAGGAAATACTTTAGTTTTTAGACCCATCCCTGAAAGTTTCAATTTTCTAACCTAACCCCTTTCCAAGATAGCCTAGCCAAAAGTAGCTAAAGTAGAATTTTACCAATTTTTTGTTTAGTTTTTTGGGTATTAACACAATTGGGTAAATTTCTAGGTGGCACTATAATTTAGCTAAGATGAAAGAAAATGTCATTTTATGCCTTTTGTATGCTCTTTTGTATTTCAATAATTGCTTCTAGGGCTAGTTGCATCAAGTTGTTCAAGAGTAATATATTCCAAAACTACTTATTTATGACAATTCAAACCTCATTTATTAGGCAACTCAAATATACAGTTTTCCTAGCATTTCAAGCTTTTCAAATGCCATCAACAAAAATAGCACTGAATTTTGCAATTTGAAACTATGCTGTTGACAATTCAGGACATATATTTGCACATTAGGGGGGTGGGTGTGGGTAAATTCCATGGTAACTTTGCAGTGGGCCATATAATTTAGCTAGGATAAAAAGGAAAACACTATTTTATGCTTTTTGCATGCTCTTTAATTATCCATATAAAATACCTTTTGGGGCCCTTTTAAGGACACCAGAAGCAATTAGCCCCAGAAGCAATTATTGAATTATGAAAGAGTATAAAAAAAAGCCATCAAATGACATTTTCATTTTCATCTTTGCTAAATTATAGTGCCACAAAAAATGGCTATTTTTTCTCTTTAGACGATTTTTGTAAAACATAATTTAAACTTTTGGTTGCTATGAGATTTGGTTACTGTTTAGTCTTTACTAGGTTGCAGCTTCTGTGCAACCAAGATGAACTGCTTGCTGTTCATGGCTGGGGAGTTGTAGTGACTCTTTCCTCTCTTTTGAGAGATCTTAGTCTCCTATTCAATCAAGTCTGAAGCTAGTATATAAAGTTCTTGGGAAGGGAGAAAACGATGGTGGGCACCTGGAAACTTCCATTGAGGTTTTATCTACAAAGGAAAAAGCAGTGAGGCAAGCCCCATCCCAAAATACCATGCCCAAGGGGGCAGCAATTGTCCAGCAACTATTGGTGCTAATTTTTTTTGGTGTAAATATAGTGGGTCTTTGTGGTCTGTGCCACAGTTTTATGGATTTTTTCACAATCATAATGACAATAACTGGAAGGCTATGGCAACTAGTGTTTGGGAACAAACAGCTGCAGGGCTTTTGCTTGTGAGGTTTATGTAGCCAGGAACATGGGCAGGAATATAGCAACTTAGTAATACCTAGTAAGAGCTACTAAAAATAGAAACAAATACATATCTGTTTCTATAATTATTTTATCCATGACAATGCACATCCTTGCTCACAGTACCCACATAACCCAAAGGAGTTGCCATAAACGGTTGTATCCTGATTTTTGTGTATGTTGTTTGCTATGTTTTGTATGTTAGTCCTCTTGCCCTCATCCCATCATTTTGCTTCAGAAAGGATGGTTGTTGCACCTTGTTTGAGATTGAGTCATGGAACGATTTTCAATCTATATATTGGAGGGATAAGTGAGCCCATTCTCCTGATGAAAAAGTAGAAACCCATGCAAAAAAGAAAATATGGTCAAGTGAATGAATAATATATGGTTTTTGGATACTTCTTTTGGGGGGGGGGGGGGTTGGACTGGCAAAGATGTGATGCATACCAGTCTTTTGGGAAACTTTCAAATATAGAGTTCTAACATGCTTATGAAATGACAAATTTTCATCCAGAATAACAACCAACTGATCAACCTGTTGTACTTCAAACCATTTGTATTGACTATTTCAACTGATCAAGTTTGCAAAAATAGTATATATTGGCATTTTTTTTTGTATTTTTATTGAGAACTAAATTTTTTGTGTACCAATCAGATACAGTTAGTAACATATTTTCAAGATTGTGGAAAATATCTGATAGGTCTTGGTGAGAAGAAACAATTTATACATCATCTGCAAACATTATAACTTAACAAAGAGGCAAAGCTTGAGGCAGATCATTTATAAAAAAGAAGAAATAATATAAGCCCAAGGACATAGGCCTGAGGTACTCCGTAATTAATAGGGAAAGTATCAGAACAAAGCTCATGGGCATTGTAGTAAGTCTGTAAATCTTTCATTTGAAATTAGGCTTGGGCTGCTTAGCAATGTGACAAATTTTTAGTATTATAGCTCTAGGCTGTTCCCTCAAAATGAGGTATGTGTGACCATTCTCTAGAGTTTTGTTTCCCTCTTCTTGGTGAATGAAATATTGATTTCCTAAATTTATTATCAAAAACCGGACCCTGAATGTCTCTGTTTACTTGAGACAATACCCTGAATAAATTAAATATGAACTGGGGCTTAATTAATAACCATCATTTTGAGTTCTTAGTATTTAGTCTCCTAACTGGAATAAAAGTCAGTTTATTTGCAAAGATGAAACTATGCTATAAAAATTAAGTCTAATCCTAATGCTGGTAGGTATGTTTCACCTAAATATCACTAGAAAAGATGTTTCACCTAGTATTGGCAATTGCCTTGCAATAGGATGAAATTGGTGAAACATTAGAAATTCATGGAACAAGGATTTTCATAGCACTGATTAGGGTTCATCATTCTATATGTGGAATACTTGATAGTTGTTGTGGAAACTGCACCTTCTGGAAAGAAGAGCAAAGTCAAATCTCGTGAAATCTCCTAGCTTTACATTACTAAAGCAAGTAAATAAATAAATTAAAACAAACAAGTGTAAAACAAAAACTGGACAAGAAAAGAAACATCAGTCAGCAGTGGTCAGAGTGATCTCAACCATGTAGAGGATCTTACCTTGGAGAGGTTGGGGAGTATGATGGTCCCAAATCTGTTAAATGAAGAGGGCTGAGCTGTGGGTTAGCAACCCCACCTGGGACCTTGAGGGCATTTATCAATGGAAATAAGATTGCAACTGAAACACCAATTTTCGATTGTGGATTGGACCCCTTTTAATCACAATTGTTGCTTGCCCAAGGACAAGATATATTAATTTAAAACAACTCCTTAAGTTTTGTTTCTGAAGTTCATACACTATGTATCAAGCTTCAAGGACTGAAAAAGTTCTTAGAACACTGCAAGACCATCATCTTGACTTTCAGGTTCTGTTGCAAGTTTGATGGCTAGGTTCTGGATCAAACAAACTGGATAAAAATGTGATTACCATCTACAGCTGATTCCAGCAAAGACATGAATTAATAGGTGTCCTAATGATGATGATACAAACTTCTCAATCTCTACCATGGTAGACCCTTTAAAAATCCTGAAAGCCTGATTCATAAGCAATCTTGCAAAAATATCAGTTGTAATATGCCCTGTCCCTAGCAATGACGCCCCTGACGAATTAAAGGATATAATTTTTTGAACACTTAATTCCACAACCGACAATATACCATGGTGTTACATAGCACGTTTTCAAGGAGACTTTAATGTGGAAATAGAGTTTGATCTATTGTTCTTTCACAGCTTCTTGATGAGCATGGCGTAGGCCATCAAAAATGGTGAACTACTGATCTGCTTTGCACTCTTCAATGGCCTTGGGATGAAAGGCACCCTATTTCCCCATTAGGATATGTACAAATATTCTTTGAAATCTGTCTATGGTCAAACCAGATATCAAATTAACCATTGTCCTATGGAGCAAACAGGGAAGAAGAAGCCTATTTGATATAAGGTAGCATACAGGAGCTGACATGGACCAAGGCAATAACACAATGGCAGCAAAAGTATGCCTTAAAACAGAGAGAAATAAAAACATCCAAAAGCCTCCTCAGATCCTGTTGTTTGAAATTGCAGGTGAAAGAATCCATTGAGCCTTTAAACTGTAGATAGAAATATATTTGAAGCCGTGTTTTCCCAGATAATTCTGATAGTGACAACGCCTAGGAAATCACAAAGCTGTGTTTCCACAGTGCTTAAAAAGCAACCATTGGATACCCCCAAGAGCTTGAAGGATCAGTGCCCCCCCCCCCTCAAACATGGGACGCTTTGCTGATATGTGATGTTTTTACTTGTGCAATCCCGTGTTTGGGGAGTGAGGGGGGGGGTCACTTGCTTGAGCTGAAGGCAGCCAAGGCAGAGGAAGAAGCAAATAGAGGTGACTCTAGAGTTGTCTATAAAAACCAATGAGATTTCTGGCAAGAGAACCTCTATTCAACATGTACCAGTAAAAAAACCCTCGCACATCCTGAGAACTGAAAAGTCTGCCATGAAGTATTTGCATTTTAAGAAGCTCTTGAACAACCTCTTTGCAGTCAACCTGCCAGAGATTGCCAACAGCACCGCCCCCTTAAACTCCAATACAGATCCGTGGTCATTTACCAAAATTACAGCAGCAACTGCAAAACTAAAAGATGGGAAGTTGTCCAGCAAATACCAAATAACTGCAGAAATGATTAAAATAACCATTCTGATTTGCCTCAAGTTCTGGACAGTATTGCTTGCAGTAATCAGGACGACAGCCAAAGCTCCTTCCAATTAGAAATGCAGTACCCTTGTGAGGATGTTCAAGAAAAGTGACATGACCCTCCCAGGCCACTGGTGAGGAATCTGCCTGCTTTCTACACCCATCAAATCACTATCAAAAATTTCACTGCAAATAATCAGCTCAAAGCTTGACAGATACCTTCACGACAAGAAACATGGCTTAATACTGATCCGTTACGGACTTCGTGTCAGAGAAGAATTACTTCAGAAGATTTAGTCTTACTAATGGAACCTTCAGTAGTTTACAGAGAGTTTGCCGGTCCGAGGTCATCTTTCCACAGCTAAAACACAGCAACTTTTTGATACTAACGTTGTACCAGTTTGCTTTCCGTAGCTAAAACCTGTTATTTAAATCAGGAACAAGAGAGATGAATGCTTGCTTTTGAAAACTGGTGACTGAAAAGAATCATCAACATCCATTGGAAGCAGATGATAACTAATTAATCTGGCCGCGACAAGATGGGCCAGCCTCTTGTAACAGATGTCATAAGAGATCGTGACTGGTGATACCATGGCCACGTACTACGTTTGGCCAATTTCCGGCTGCCCAACGCAGTGCTTCCCTGGCAACCAACAAGTTCACGCCGCAGAGGGAGACCCAGAAACACCCTACGGCGAACGTACCAGATCGATCTACGCGATCTGCACACATCAATCCAACATCTCTGGCAAGATGTATTGACATCAGCAAACTAATGGAAAGACTGGCTACTTTTTCTTGATGCCCTGGCTGCCTCTGGAAGCACAGTTTCTAAGGTCTAAGATAAGGCTTGGGAGATCACCCTGACATGATTGAATATTCAAAAACAACCCAAAAATGGTGTTCTAATGAACGAGGTAGAATTCATTTTCTCAACTTACAATTATATGAAACGAATTATATTTGATATCTACTTGAAAACTCAGGTCATATATTTCAGAAGGAATTAAAGTACTTTAATGCATTTTGAAAATTACAAGTGCAAATGGAAAAGGTAGAATCACCAGTAACTCTATCAATGGAGACCTTTTAGTAAAAACTATTACATGCTGCTTGTATTTTAAAGCTCCATATTGCAATACTTAGGCTATTATGCGTTGCACCCAATTTCGTCTTTATGCCTCTAATGTGTTCTTAAGATTTATTAGCGCTTTGCAATTGGGTGGATTTTACTATCTAGATGAATCTGACTTTTGTCTTTCAGTGTTCATCCTTTTGTAATTTATTGGCCAATTGAAAGTTATGGCGGAAACTGTTTTGACTTTGTTGGGAAACCCTATGCGTTAGACTGATGCTATTTTATATGAATATAGCCTACGGTACATATATTGAACTGAGTCAAAAGCAATTTCTTTTGTGAATAATAGATAATTCATATGATAATTATAAGTAATTTATATTTGGTTAAATATAAAATAATTCATATAAAGTTAGTTTTAGACCAGCACCCTCCCCCCACCTGGTTTACCTGCATTTTTTTTTTTTTTGTTGCATACGAGTCCTAACGTCAGTTACTCACACGCCCGTTCACCTGTGTTTTTATTTTAAACTGTGCCAAGTTGGTAAGAGCTATCGTAGATTTTGATGTGGAACATCACGGCTTTTAAAGTAATTTAGAAGTTAAATGGAAGACCTTGCAATCTCGGCCTCAAAGGTAATTTTTGGTAGTTTAGCCCTCAACCCTTAATAAAATCTTAGGGGTATACCTTTTTCAAGAATGATTTTGTTTTCTGACGCACTGTTATAAAAACGTCAAACTGAATGCCAAGACCAGGTGAGGTGTTGAGATTGTGATAGCCCCTTAATAGTTTAGGACTGTCAGTGCCAATTTTATAACACCCCTCCCATTATTGGATAAAATATTATCGTGTGGTGATGCATTTGTCCATAAAAAATATATTACGTTCATACAAAGTGAACGGTTGTTATTCTGTAATATTAACGACTTAGCAGTTTCTTATAGCTTCGGAATAGCCGTTTGTCGATAGTCTTTGGATCCTTTTATTGGGGGGGGGGCACGGTGCCTAAAATCTCCGAAGGATATTTATAGGCCCAGTTTCCAAACATTCCGTGAGAGGTCCATGAGATAAACATGGAGAAAGGACCCCTTGGGATAGGATTAACCAGTGCATTATATTTGTTCAACCCATGTTTTTATTATGAGTAAACTCTGAATAAACCCGAAGTATCTCTCCCTTTTTTTAAGTATCACCGCCTACTCCATGAAAAAAGATTTTATTCTGTATCCAAGCCTGCCTTATCTCTCTACCTTTGGACGAATATGTGCAATATGGTTACTGAGGGTATGGCAGCTCCCCTTTTATCGTGGAGGAAGTTTTAATAGAAAACGTCAGTCGGAGCATTGTAGAAAAAGTTGGTCCTAAGCGTAAAGAAGCTTTTTACCTCATCTAAATATCACCATTTTCTAGTTAGCTAGCACGTTGGTACGCAAGTTTGCGAGCAATCATCCAAACGACGGAAGTTCAGAGGATCCTGATCCACGGAAATGTTGCGGGGTATATTCCACAATCTTTGGGGAGAGGTTTTTTTTTATAAAAAACACTAAATAAGGTAATTTTCAACATCTTAAGGGAGCACAATTACCACCCCCATCAAAAAAATCGTTGACACTACTTGAATTTTAAGTTGTGTTCACTAGTTGACCACGTCCCTCCATCTGAAATGGAATGGACCCCTCTCAAAATAATCCTGGATGTCTGTTTTCTGATAGATTCCAGTTTTGCTTGGGCTGTTTCATGACGTCGTGTCTCAACCTCAGTTTTTCCAAATGAGATCTTTGTCATTTACATGCTTGGTTCTACTTGACTCATTGCTGCTCAAACATCCGTTCAGATTTTACATAATAATAATTCCTTTAGTTTTCCAGGTCCTGAACACAACACTGTAAACTATGCATAATTTTCAAGAAGAAATCGATCAAGATAACGTATATCCCACATCCAAATTGGTCAACAACCCTAAGGGGGCTATTGCAAGAAGGCTGACTAAGAGAAAGTACTATCAACGCTTTTCTGTTGTAAGTATTTAATCAATTACGGCTCAGATCATCGTAAATGTTACTGAATTATGTTTCAAATCAAGTTATTAAAATTAAAAGACAATGCTTACTGTAAACTGGCATGATCTTACCTGTGACTCTTTATATAAAGGGGTTAGGTGCTCCCGTCGATGTACAATTTCAATGAAGTTTGTTTCCAGATTTGCCGAGCCTATTAGCACATTAAAATCGTCTTTATTGATACACCTGGGCTGAAAGTGTAAATAGGCTATTGAGGCTACAACACATGCATATAGTCTCAGGTTCAGAATAGATTCATAAAGAAAACAAATGCTACCTCTTAACGAACCATGGTTGTCAGTTATGTTTCGCTCCACTTAAGTATATCCATTGTTTATCATTCAACTGTGTATTAGACTTAAACTGCTTTGAAAATTTCCGAAGGGTATTTTTGAACTATGTCCTTGTGAATAATTTGCTCATCTTAAGTAAAATTCAAATTTTAAATAAGGAGCATTGGTGTCTTGAATTTGCGTTAAAGAACCCTTATATATTGCCCATTATTTGAGGCATGAGGTCAATTCATGGTAATGGTTAATTTAGAATAACGGTAGTAGAATGTGCCGTCTGGATTACGTGGCTGCTGTGTACCAAGGTCACCTTTGGGTGCGAACGTACGGCTACATACTTTTTTTTCCTTATCCACAGGGAAAAGCCCATTGGATCGCAATTGAATTTAGCAAATATTAGCAGCTGGGATTTTGATTGCGGCTTTAGAGGGTTCGAGTTAAATTTTTAACTTTAAATTTTTAAATTTGACTGACACTATCTCTTGTTGTGATCTCTGATGTGACCCATTTGTGACTGTTTCGTGACGCTTCACGGTACCTTGATACCAGAGGTTTAATTTAAGCTTTATTTGCCGTAAACCAGTACATTCAATAATAAATTATGTTTCATCATGACAGAAAAAAGAATACCGTTAGGAGAAGGTGTCTTCTGGATTGCGTGGCTACTATGTACCAAACTCACCCCCTAAGGCACTCTTGGTGGTCAATGAACTCTGAATAGACTTGTATACTAGTTGCGTAAAATGAACCGGACTGTTCTATTATGTGGAACAAAATTGCTGTCTAAACATTTCGATTGGATGTGTTTGGAAAATTTATGGCCTTGGAAAAAGGGATTTTTACCCTCCAATCTCTTTTTACTCTTAAAAAGGGCAGTACAACTTTTAATCTTTAGTCGTATTAGCTTTTTTTAAAGTTTCATTGATATTTCTAGCTATTGTAGACTGGCGCTGTCTATGATATTGCTTATATACCCTTTTGAAAACCTGAATGCATATAGTTTTTAGTTTAATTGAATCTCCTCCTAAATGTTTCATATAAGTTTCACCTTAATAACCTTAGCGTCATTAGTTACAGTAACTGTAGTGGTAGTATTAATAGTATATGCATTGCCTTTTGTTGATTTGAACATCATTCTCATCAAATCCTGGAAGTTTCAACTTAATAGAATTAGCCACTGCTATGACATTGCTGATATATCCTCTTGATAACCAGTATATTTATATACTTTTGTGATGTTCATTTGAATGCTCTTAGCTTAATAAGTAGTTGAAGTAGCAGCAGTAGTAGTACTAGTAAATGCAGTAACAGTAGTAGCATTAGTAGTAGCATGTACATATTGTCTTTTGGTCATTTGATCTTCCCCTTTGAGTATTTTCTGAAAGTTCCAACTCAATACTCAAATCCATTCTTGAGATACGCTCTTTTCACAATGTGCATGCACATAGTGTTTTTTGTTAGTTCAAATTTTTCCTGAATATTTAGATGTAGTACTGTGGTTGTAGTAGTAGTAGTGGAAGTAGTAGTAGCGGTGATAGTTCTAGTAGTAATAGTACCTTACAAATATAACGTTCTTGGTAAATTGATCATCTCCCTTATCACTTCCTGAAAGTTCCTGAGTTACGCCCTTTTGGCAGCCTCTATACACATAACGTGTTTTTATTTAATTCAACACTCCCCTCAACCTTCTGTGAATGACTCAACTGAATGCCCTTTGTCTTTTTAGAAAGTAAAGGTCGAACATACATACGTTTCTCAATAACATGTATTATTTGTAAACAGTGTACGAGTTACCTAGGTTACAGTCCGTGTTCTGGGGGTGGTGAGAAGATTGACATTCCTAAAGGTATAATTACAGGATCTTTCAACAATATTGAAGAAAGTAGATGTCTCAAAATCTAGATTGGATGTTTGTTTTGGAAAATAATGGTCGTAGGGGGGGGGGGGGTGGCTGCCCCAATTCACTTTTGGCTCTTCAAAAGAGCACTATATCTTCCAATTTCCAATCAAATGTGTTCTATCCAAAGTTTATAAAACAACCCATTCCATAAAAACCCTATATGCCTTTGGGGCATAACTTAGAACCCTTGTCCTCAGGTTCTGAGGGACTATTTCAACTCCGAACGCCAATTTATCTGATCTTTTGATTATTCTGGACAAAATGGCTATCTCAAGAATTTTTATTGGGGAATTTTTTTTGGGACAAAATGACGTGTGGTTAAGCTATTTGTCCTTCCATCTCTTTTGACTCTTAAAGAGGACACTAGGATTTCTGATTTCCAATTGAATGAGCCAAATCCGAAGTTTATACGGCCACCCTCTCCGTAAAACCTTTAAATTTTAACAATGGTAACTAATATAAATTATAGCCCTTGTTCTGAGGGTTTGGAGGGGGATATCATCCTTAAAGACATAATTACTGGACATTTCAAATTTGCTTAACAAAATGGCTATCTCAAAATTTTGATTGGATGTGTTTGATGAAATGATGGTCGTGGGAGGAGGGGGCTGGTTGCCCTCATTTCACTTTTTACTCTTCAAAAGAGCACTATAACTTCCATTTTCCAATCAAATGTGTCCTATCCAAAGTTTATACAACCATCCATATCATAAAAACCCTATATGCCTTTGGGGCATAACTTAGAACCCTTGTCCCCAGGTTCTGAGGGGCTATTTCAACTCCGAACGCCAATTTATATGATCTTTTGATTATTTTGGACAAAATGGCTATCTCAAGAATATCTATCGGATGCATTTGGGGAAGAAAGGCGCTGGGTGGGACTAGTTGCCCTTCTATCACTTTTTACTCTTAAAAAAGACACTAGTATTTCTGATTTCCGTTTGAATGAGCCAAATCCGAAGCTTATACAACCACTTACTTACTTACTTGACTTAAGGCTCCTGCCGAGGGTTCGGCGTAGAGAACGATGAGACTAGGCGCTTCCAGTTTGACCTATCGCTTGCCAGGATCGCAGCTTCTTCCACCAAGATGTGGGCTTGGGTGAGGAATTCATCGGCTTTGTCTTTTTCCACCTAGTGGGTGGGCGTGCTCTGGGTCGTTTCTATCTGTGTAGGGTGGGGTCGAAGTCAAATGCGACCCGTGCTGGGGCGTCGCGTGGCATGCGAAAGAGGTGGCCGTACCACCGAACAGTACGCTGGGCGAGTTGCGTTGAGAAAGGAGCTTGAGCCGTACATGATAGGAGAGTCTGGTTGCTAACGAGGTCAGTCCAGTGAAGTCTTTCGATTCTTCGGAGATGTTTCGTCTGAGCGACATCGACGGCGCTGAGGATAAATTTGGCAGCTGGCCACGTCTCCGCTCCATACAGCAGGACGGTGCTGACTGAACGCATTGTAGATGCGCATTTTGGAAAAGCGCCTTATGTTTGGCTTTCGCCAGATGCTACTAAGCCTCCCAACAAGTGCTGAAGCTTTGGCAATTCGAGATGTAAGCTCTTTTGTGATCAAGCCATCATTCGACAGAATAGATCCCAGGTAAGTGAAGTCTTCAACCACATCTAATTGGTTGCTTCCGATGTTGACTTCCTTTACAGTAGAACGGGACGTGGGGGGCTCAAGGAGCATAACTTTGGTTTTCTGCCAGTTGATCTTCAGTCCAACTTTCGAGGCTTCTTCATAGAGCACCTGGAGAGCTTTGGTCATCTTATCGACGGTGCTCGCAACTAACGCTATGTCGTCGGCGAAGTCAGCATCAGAGAATACCCGGTCTCCGAACTGAAGACCGAATTGAAGGCGATTCATCGTGCTGGCCATAACATGGTCTATGACGCAGTTGAAAAGCTCGGGAGTGGCGGCACAACCTTGGCGGACGCCAGTCTTCACCGGGAATGTGGGACTGCGTCTTCCATTGACCTGCACGCAGCTTTCCGTATCCTCATACAGATTTTCAAAGAGTGAGCAATATTTCTTGAGTAGACCCGTAGTTCTTAGTATCAGCCAAAGTGAACGGCGATCAACAGAATCGAAGGCAGACTTCAAGTCCACGAATGGGATGTACGTTTTTTGGTGGAACTCCTGCGTCTTCTCGATCAACTGGCGCATAGTAAACATTTGATCCGTCGTCGACCTGCCGGGGATGAATCCGGCTTGCTGGACTCTTCTCTTTCTACACAAAAAGGTGGAACACCTGTCCAGGAGTGACATGGCGAAGAGTTTACCAGGAACGGAGAGAAGCGTGATCCCACGATAGTTAGAGCAGATTTGACGGCTGATCTTACGTTTCCAGAGCGGCAATATGATGCCAGCACGCCAGTCTTTCGGTATGCTTTCCGTCGTCCATACAGCTGAGAAGATTATCTGGAGCCACAGAATTATCGCTGCACCCCCGTACTTGAGGAGTTCTGCAGAAATACCACAGACGCCGGGGGCTCGATTATTATTTAACCGTTTTACAGCATTTTGGATCTCAAAGGTGGTAAACGGTTGCGATACGAGGTAGGAAGTAGCCTCGGGTATGGTCATTGCTGCTTGAATCAGATCAGGGTCGGGATGAGCAACTGCCTCGGCATTCAGAAGCGTTGAGAAGAGACTGCTCCAGGCAGAGAGTTGGCCTGCATCGTCATCCGGCATGCTTCCGTCAGCAGAAGAAACACGGCTCACGGTGGAAGTCTTCCCTTCCGTCAGCTCGCGGAGTTGTTTGTAGAGGGAGCAGGTGTCTCCTTTTCTCGAGGCATCTTCAAGATCGCTGGCTTTCTTGTCGACGAAGGTCTTCCTGTCACTGTGCAGTAGGCTATAGCGCAGGCCATTGAGTCGTCTGTACTCTGGCATATTCTTTGCTAAACGGGCCTTCCGGCGCAGCTCGATTACAGACAGAGTCTCCTGGGATATCCAGGGTTTATTCTTGTGTCTGCTGCGGCCAATGGTACTGCCAGCAGAATCGAGTATATTATCTTTGAAAGGCTTCCAGGCTACTTCAGGGTCGTCCAGAACTTGGAGGCAGCTAAGCCGGTTAGAGATATCGAGAGCATACTTCTGTTGCATCTGAGATGTAGCCAGACTACTCAGATCGAGCTTGGGAGGCCGTCTTTCTTGTCCTTTTGCTCTCAGGCGTAGCCTGAGTGTGGCGACTACGATCCTATGGTCTCTGTTTCCAAGCTCGGCCGACCTGTAAGTCCGGCAATTTGTTATCGATGAGCGCCAGTGACCCGAGATCATAACATAATCGATCATCTTCTTTGTCTGGCCGTCATTACTATACCAAGTGTATTTGTGTATATCTCGTCTCTGAAAGAGCGTTTTTGAAAAAACCAAATTATGCATAGTGCAGAGCTGGAGGAGTCGTTGTCCGTTGTCATTAAGTGAATCTGGAGTCACAGGGCCGAGAACACTTCTCCACATGCCCTCCCTGTCATTTACCGTCGCGTTAAGGTCTCCCAGAAGAGTGACGATGTCGTGGGGTGGGACTCTAGACAGGGTCGCTGAGAGCTCCACATAGAACTGATCCTTCACTTCCGCAGGACTAGGATTGGTGGGAGCATAGCATACAATAATTGTCCACTTTCCATGCTTGTGCTGGAGCTGAGCCATCAATATTCTATCTGAAATTTGTTTATAGGAGAGAAGGCATCTCTTGGCTCTAGCGTTCAGCGCGAGGCCTACGCCATTTGTCTTGCTTTTTGGGTCGCCAGACCAGATCAGGGGATATCCTTCACCAATATCCTCGGACTCTCTTCCGACAAGGCGGGTTTCCGTTAGGCCAGCCACAGCTATATTGAAGCGTTTTAGCTCATAGGCAAGCATTGATTTAGCTCCAGGAAAGTTGAATGTGAGTACGTTCCAGGTGGCGAGTCGTATTCCACCCTCGTCAATAAGGTTCATTCGACAGTCTGAAATCGGTCCAGGGACATGCTGGGGTCGTGGAAGGTAAAGGGGGGGTAGGTCATCCGAGGCAGTATCATAGTTTTTCGTTGCGGTAAAGTTTTTGGGTGGAGGGTTGCAGGTCCAACCGACCCTAGGCCTGAGATGTAATTAGAGCAAGGACTTGCCTAGATACTGAAAGTCCTGTGGTGGGCTCCACCCACCTCATAAGGTTGAGGCTGCCCATTAACATGGAGTGTTTAGTTAGGGAAAACCCCATATCCAGAGGCACGTGGTCAGCAGACATAGTCTGCCTCATTCCGGACGAACTCCATCCTGAGGGCTGTCCTGAGGCTTTGCCCTGAGGGCTGTAGGGGTGTCATCATCAAAAGCATAATTACTGGATATTTTCAAATTTGCTTAACAAAATGGCTATCTCAAAGTTCTGACTTGATTTGCTTGGGGAAATGATGGGTGGGTTTGTCGTCCAGTCACTTTCGACTTTTAAAAAGGGCACTAGAACTTTCAATTTTCCAACCCAGCGAGCTCCCTCCGAAGTTTATGCGACCACCCTATCCATAAAAAACCTTATATGCTCCCGGGGCTTATCTTACAACCCTTACCTTGAGGACTCTGGGGGGGGGGGGGAGGTTGATCTTCAAAACATAACTAATGGACCTTTCAACCACGCTGAAAAATGGCTATCTCAACATTTTGATTGGAAATATTTGAGGAAATACTGGGCGTGGAGGGGGCTGGTTGCCTTCCAATCACTTTCGAGTATTAGAAAGGATAATAGGGTAACTTCTGATTACCAATCAAAAGAGCCCCCTCTGAGGTTTATACGGCCACCCTTTCTGTAAAAAAAAAACCTTATATGCCCCCAAGGCATAACTTACAAGCTTTGCCCTGAGGGCTGTGGGGGGGGGGGTGTCATCCTGAAAGACATAATTTACGGATCTTTCAACTGCGCTGAATAAAATGGCTATCGCAAAATTTTAATTGGATGTGTTTGGGGAAATGATAGGCGTGGGGGTCTGGTTGTCCTCCAATCACTTTCGACTAATAAAAAAGGCACTTACCCTTTCGATTTTTTATCGAATGAGCCCCTTTCAAAGTTTCTACGACAGCTCTTTCTATGCGAGTTGATCTAAAAAAACAAAACATTTTAATGATAATAAATAAATAATGCATTGTGCACACATTGCTCTTTACTTCGGCAGCGCTATTGCGCTGCCTATGGAATGAACTAAATCTGTTTTAAAGAAAACATATTTTTCATATTTTCGCACGTTTTCAACTTGTTTCTTAATCTAAAACTAAATTCAAAGCGAATTTTAAAAATACAGCTATTAGATGCATAAAGCTGAAACTTAGCCATTGGACGATGGTTAAATTCTTATATTGAAGCCTTAGGGGCGCAGAAAAATAGCATAGGCATAGAAGTGCATACCAAAAAAATCCCTATGAAATATAGTGTTAAGGATTCCTGATGTGCCCCACGCCTACGTTGTAATAACATCTGAAATATTAGCTTAGAAATTATGTATGTATCAGAAGCTACTGTTTTAGCAGTTTTTATGTCCAACATGAAATTCCTTAAACTGGTTGTTTCCTTCTAAATAAACCTTTTGCTTCATTATCCCCCTAGATACTGAGTGTTGTTGAAATATTTTTCTTTGCGCTTAGGGTGAAAAATATGGTGACCCACGTCTGGATGACATGATTTATCATACTGGCAAAGGTCTATTGTACCCAATTTTTTCATATTTAGAAAAAGAACAGGAAATCGCTTGCAATATTTGTAACACGTTTGTCTCTGGAGCAACTCCTCTGTACGCGCATCTATATGGAAAAAAACATCGCAAAGCCTTAATGGGAGGGACTAAAGTTGAATCCAATTTGAAAGGTAAGTACAATGCGAGTATAAGTAATTTCTTTAACACCGCTTATTTTCCATTACAACTGAGATGAAAACCTATTAATAACGGATAACACTTTTTTAATAAAACATTGAATAATCGAAACAAAATTTTTAATACAAAAATAATAATAAAAGTCCAAATATTTTGGCTGCATATCTGAATGCCTTTCTCATTGGAACAACAGGCAAATAAAAAAAGGACTAGCCTGAATAAACCATATAAAGAAAAACAAGAAACACTATACAAAAAAAAGAAGAAAGCATAATCCAATGGAGAAGAAACCAATGCACAAAGAAGAACGTAACAAAGCATGATATCTGCTATATGTATATTGCACTGTCCCATTTTTCTTCCGATAATGAATTCTATCAAGTGGAAACAATCTTTTTATTTAAAAAGTATTACGTTTAGCTAAGGAACTATTCGTTCGCGGTTGGCGAGGGAGGAAGTCATAAAGAAAGATTCAAAGGAAATTGGAACTTCCTGGGAGGGTGTAAAAAGGGAGGCTTTGAATAGATTGGGATGGAGGATGAGCGCGCGTAGCTGTGTTGGCTTCATGCGGCTTGGTTCTGCGGTGAGTTGTTAGTAGTAGTTGTAGTAGTAAGGAACTATTATTCTTGAAAAAATACATAAATCTTTTGGATTGCTAATCTAGCACAAGCTCGTTGACTTCTTTCAAAATTCATTTTAACTTGCCCTTTTAGGTTCAAGCTTGTATGAGCCTTATTATGCAAAACTTCTTGATGTTCTTTACTATTTAAGTATATATGGTTATAACCTGTTTTTTAATTAAACTATTATAAGTTGGATATAATGGATATTCTCTGTGTCTCTATCTACTCTAATTCCCTCATGAATATTTTTTTTTAGTTTAAATAATTTATATAAAACTTAATGATAGCTCAACAGAATTATCGATTATCTTTGTTTCTTCAAACATTATATAGTGCAGAAGATCAAACAGATGTCCCGCAATTGGCGATTTGAAAGTTTCTTCCTTAAAGTATAATAAACAACCAGAAAATTTTGACTCAGCAGTTGAATGTTGTACTGATGGTCTTGTCAATTATCATATTAAGTTCAAGCTATCATATGAAACTGTATGACCTTTACCGAGGCAGAATTATGGTATTATTAATACTTCCGCTTAAAGATTCATCTAAACTTGCTTTAAAACTACAAGAATTTTCTGTTTTAATATGTTTTGAAAAAAAAAATTCAGTGTATTTATAAAAGTAATTTTATGGAAATTATGTATGTATAAAATTTCGTATACGTATTTATAAAAAATATTATAAAAACAATACAAAGCAAGTATCAAAAATACAATTTCGCTGAGACGTGAAGCTGAATCTCAGCTATCGAATGATAGCAAAGTACAGGAAACTGAAAGTATAATAAAAAACAGAAACGTCCGAGTCAGCAGTTGCGAAATATCTACCCTGCAAATCATTGCAAATACCGTGCACCTTTCGCCCAAACTTATTACTACTGCTAACAACTCACAGAAGCACCGAGCCACCTGAGGCCAACACAGCTATGCATGCTCCTCCTCCATTCTAATCTTTTAAAATCCTCCCTCTTTACACGGTCGCAAGAAGCTCTAATTTCCCTTTAAATCTTCCTTGCGACCTCCTCTCCCCCTTTTCGGGAACTATTTTCGGGAAGCTTTTTTTAAATCAATTTAGCCGTTATATACAGCCGTTGAGCTGAAATTTAGGTGGAGCAACTACTTTCTGGGTTCGACTTGGGTTTGAGGAAGAATTAGCTATGCTGACGCACTTGTTTCAGTAGCAAACATACTTGTTGACGCAGAATGAGTGAGAGGGAGCTTAGCTCTTGCTGGTCATAATGTTAGACATCAGTTTGATTTGCTTATACACTCTGCAATGCAATGAACCCATATATATGTAATGAACCGTCTTCGTGATCATGATCATTCATCCGTCTTCAACCGTCTTCATGATCATTCATCCAAATAATGCTACTGCCAAATAAATATATCTCTCTCATTCCTCAGAGGAAGCTGTTTGAAAAAATGGTGCTGTCTTAAAAGGTGCCGGACAACGTGCAGTTTCTGCCTGATTTCTTCAACAACTATCTCTTGTAGGCAGGGACGTCCTGAGGCTCATTCTATTGGGGGAAGGGGGGCGACCCTCGTAAATTTTACCGAATCGCTACCTGATTTATGCCGAATTTTCTGCAGAAATCAAGGATTTTGCTAAATTTCCGCTTATTTTGCGAAATTTCACCGGATGCCAAAAAGTTAGGGGGGCATTGCCCCCCCCCATCGGGAAGCCGCTACTTGTAGGCTCATGATCAATGCCCTTCTTCCTTGATATTGAAATCTACCATTTTGCCTCTATTGCGTTACGCAAGTGACATGTTGAATCCATGTCGTACGCTGCAGTAGATCAGTAAAAGTTTTACTGAAAATCTTCAAGATAAATGCCTATTACCCAGCCTCACAGCGAAGTAGCCCTTATATCTTTTATATATCGTTATTTCGGAAAATCCTCACAAAATCGGACCAGTCAAAAATCTGTCTGTTATTTTTCCTTTTCGAAAAATATTTAATACGTTTACCAACTTGGCACAAAAACACATTATTAGTTCAAATTACAAAACTAACTACCTTTAACTAGCTTTCTCTCTGGTTGTTGTAAAACACAGCAAAAAAGTAACTGAACATGATATATGCCAGTTTCTAGTGCAATGCTTTAAATATAAATGTCACTTGTGTTCCTGTCATAATTTTGTCTATTGAAGCTAGTATTAACATTATGCTGCTTTTTGGGTTTTGAATATCATAGGCAGCGATATAGCGCTGCCTAAGTAAAGAACGATGCTGGCACAATTTTTTTTTTTTTTTTTTTTTTTTTTTTTTTACTGAAAAAATTCTTTTAAACGTTTTCACTTTTGTAATTCTAAGAAATCAAAAATTAATTAAGATTAAGGAACGAAAACCAGCATGCGTATGCTGAACGGGAAATGCACATTTTTTTCAGTAGTACCATTTGAATTTTTTCAGTAAAGTGCACGTTATACTGTGACTTTTAGGGTGCATAGGGGTTTAGAATCCTACACATTTTCATTCCTGTGTGAGCAAAGTTTGAATCTATTGTCTATCTTAGTTTCCGTTTGTTTTGGGTTTCTAGTATTTGTTTATGTTGCTTTGTGGATACTGTATGATTGGTAGATTATTTGATTCTATTTTTGTTCTTTTTTTGTTTAATGGAGTTTTTTACTTGTTTTTAAAAACTTATTTTGTGGAATTTTTTTTTTTTTAATTAATTATTATTAACAGTAAGGGTTCATTACAGTAGTGTATAATACGTCATATAAATATATTTTTCGTTTACTGTCTCTGTCGCGTCTATAACGTTAGGACTAACGTCTTAATAAAAATTTCGAGTTGAGTGTTTTGTGGGTTTTCCCCTCCTTTTTTATTTTATCAATGTTCGGTCCTTTATTGTGTGGATGAGTTCTAAATATATAAATAAACTAGACTTCTAATCTTGCAGTACTGGAAATTGATATTATACGACTTGACACGTCCAGTTGGATAAAATTCAATGAAAAAGGAGGGGTGATCTTTTCTCTTTTAAGTCAAGATGCAGCGAAGGTTTAAAAATCACAATGTGGTGCATGGCATTGTTTATACCTATGCGTATTTTAACAGTATTAATTATTAAATTCTTTCTCTAAATATAAAAAAAAAATGTTTGAAGAGTAGAAGGACGAAACAGTAAAAAAAAAAGAAAATGAAGAAGACTGACTAGACCTGAAGAACAAGAAAACTTGCAAATTCTTCAGATTGTATCATAGGCTATCATTGTATTGATTGTATCATTATATCATAGGCAATACACGAAGCTAATGGCTTCGTCTAGTGAACATAAGTTCAGTATTTAATGAAAGTATTACTTACTTTTGAGGAGGGACTATTGAAGATTTCCGTGAGTCGTAACTTTCCAGTTAGAAATATGATAGGTAAGTAAATTACCATTTTTTTTATAGAAAAAATTGCTCTCAATCTAAGTTTTTTTTTCGTCAGCTCGCCTCGATAAAGAATATGAGTTCCCTACTCGTCATGAGGCTAAAGAAAAACCTATGTCATCTCGCTTCAGAAGAGAAGGATGGATAATTGACGGTAAGTTGCAATAATCGTTACTATCAATTAATTAACTAATCAATTCATTAATGAATGCTTAATTGATTTTTAGTTTTTCCGAAAACTTAACTGGCGAGTTTCTATTAAACTCTATTCAGTCAAAAGGGGTGTATTATAAAAAAAAAACTCTGAAAATCTAAAAAATTACAGATGCTTTCGGGGAAGTTGATCCGAAATCGGGATTCGTCCATTCATATATATCTGTCCCAAGGTCGTATCCAGGGGGTTGAATCCACTACGCCCCCTGAAATGTTTGTCCGACTTGTAAAAATGTAACAAAAATGCATATAAATAAATCTTGATACGTTTTTTAAAGTTTTTTTGTCCCCCCCCCCCTAAACAAAAATTCTGGATGTGGCCCTGGCCTGTCCCCTTCGTTTTAAAGATGAATACACCTTCCTTTCTCTTCCATTTCATTTCAGAATATTTTAGATCGGATTACATCTACACGATTAACTACACTGATAAGCTAATTAATGAGTTTGTGAGTGTATTAGATATGAGGGGAAAATTTTTCTGAAACACTTGAAGCCGTTTCTTCAATAATTTTAGGAGTAACAAAAAATTCTTACTCTTTAGAAAATTTCCCTCCTTGGAAATATATGCAGTATATTACTTACCTGTACTAGTTAGAATACGAGCTGGAAGAGCTGTCAAACCACCAAAAGGTCTCACCAAAAGCGCAAAATGCCTATTTTATGGATATCCTCTCTGGGGGGGGGGATTTCCGGGGGGAAACGCCTAGCACCATTCCTATGTATCTACAAATGTTAAATTAAACCCTTGCTCTCGTTTTAAAAATGAATACACTCTCGTTTCTCTTCCATTTCATTTCAGAATATTTTAGATCGTATTACATCTACACGATTAACTACACTGACAAGTTAATTAATGAGTTTGTGAGTGTATTAGGTATGAGGGAAAATTTTTTTGAAACACTTTTTATAAATGTTAAATCAAACCCTTGCCCCCCCCCCCAAAAAAAAAGAAAGAAAGAAAAAGAAAATGTATCCAAGGCCCCCCACCCGAACCCACCTCGGAAACTACTCCACCCCCCTCCCCCGAAGACAATCCCGTAGAAAATTCCCCCCATGGAAAGTTTTCCATGGGGGGATATTCGGAAGGAGATATATTCGTAAGGACATTCCTAGCACCAATCTTATGTATTTACGAATGTTAAATCAAACCCCAAAGCAACTCCCTTAATCCTCAATTGTTGTTTCAAAAATTGTCTGTTTAAAAAACCCTTGGCTTTTTTCCAGTAGCAGTTCTAGACCTTGGTAGGAGGGGGGGGGGGTCTTTTTAAATCCGGCATTAAATTTATTTTATATTTTTACACTTTTATGGTATACCCCCCCCCCATACAGTCCTCAGATTATGAGGCCTAAAACCGCCACTGTTTTTCTGTCTTGTTGATAAAGTTAATATAAGACGAAGGAAATTAAAAACAAGTGAATAGCTAAAAAGCAAGTTGTAGTTAATATAAGAACTGAACCTAGTGCCTCATACTTTGCAAAATCAAAAAAAAAGTTTTTTCAACTGAAACTAAGGAGCAACATTAAAACTGTGAGCCCTTTGCCTCATAATGTCAAGCAGAGATCTAAAGCCCTATACTAGCATATTGTTACTTTTTGTTGTGGTTGTTCTTCTTGTTTGGATTATTTTTAGAGTGCTCGCTTAGTTTCATTACCGAAATCAAATTCCGGGCCCGTCAAAGGGTTGCTCCAGCTGCGATCGAACCCCGGGGTCCTTATTACTAAGCAGAGATAAATCTAACTGTGCCAAGACATGACAAAAATTTGTATTACTTCTTTTTATTCTTGTTTAGATCAAAGAATGGGTAACTTGTAAGAGTGGTGCTAGTGTCTACAAAAATAACTGTCAACGTCATCTAGTGTTTGGCGACACTTGACTTTTTTTTACAGTGTGATAATAAAAATAATTAATTTAATGGTACTTGTATGATAAACCCCCTACCACTGAAGTTATTCGTTCATTGTTGCATTGTAGAACCGTTTTTTTTTTGTTAGTTTTTTTCAGCTTAGCGTGAGACAAGACAAAGAGAAGTGACAGAATAGATGGAAAATATATATTTGCGTATTAGGGGTGAGATGGTGGCGGTAAAGTATTTGGAGAGTGTGAAGTTAGAAAATAAGTCTTACTACATAATATGCAGAATAATTGTACCTGACATTAGGCATGCAGATCCGCTATACTTTACCTCCCTCCCCCCTAATGTGCAAATATATTGCCCAAATCTGTTTCTAAAGTATTATATTTTTATCTTACTTTGGTATATTTCATTATGATTGAGTGTCAGAGAAACATATTATAAGAAAATTAGGTAGGTTGTATATAATAAAATTGAAAATATAATTATTATAATTATTAAAATTCAGGTTTCAATAATTGTCTGATAGCAGTACCTGGTCAAAAACAAAAACACTAAAGAGCTTGAAAAAATGCCAAGCGTCGACAGATGATATATGGTGTTGATTTATATTATAATGGGGAAATTTTTACCCCGTGGTGGGTTGATATAGCTGAGATTAAACGCTGGGTCCTGTTTTACCAATTAGGTATCAGTTTCACTGCCCCACCAAAGGACACTTGCTTCTTTATCGTGGAAATTGTCTGTAGCTTGAAGTTCTATGCATAGTTTTATGGATGCCGTGGAAGTTCCATAGTACGCTGATGTGATCATTTGACAGGCAAGCCTTTGTACCCTTATTAAAGGGGTCATATATGCCTGAATTTGAGTCGAGTTCACCTAGTCCAATGCATCATTCTCGAATTAGTACGAATTAGAGAAATTTTTAGTAGATCTGGGTTTGTACTTCTTTACTTCTTCAAAAATTGAGATTTATTTGTTGTATTAGAATAGAAAAAGTTTTTGATGCCTTGAAAAGTTTGCTACGAATCACACCAATTTTTATGTTGCATCTGATTGAATGAATTAAACAATTAAAGTGATAATAGCAATAAAAACTATTCATTTTTGGAGTCCTGTTTTATTAAAATGCATATATCATGGAATCTAGATCTGTAACTTTTTTTTCTTTTTTTGTGTTTAAAAAAACACCATCAGCTTACTTCAGGTGTTTTAATATTTTTTATGATTAAAAAAGTATTATACTTTGAAACTAGAGCTTTCATAAAATATAAAGTCAATGTACTTTTTTTTTGCATAAATTAGTCTCGGAAATAGACGATGAATTTAAAGTTAAAAGACATGATGAACCTATTCAGCCCAAAGCATTTTGATGAATCTAAATACGAAGGCTACGTATTAGCTTTTGTAGATAGATCAATCCTAAGGCTTTATTTTCAACTTGAAAATAAGCCTAATGCGAGTATTTGGAAAAATTCTAATGTCCTAGATAAAAAGCAGTAACAAGAAGAAGATAAAACTCGTTGTTTAAGATAAAGGTAGATGCCATTATCGAATAAATCTGATTACTTTTCCACATAAAAAGAAACCTAATGCGGGTATTAGGAAGAGTTATAATGGCCTCGGTGAAAACCACTAACACAAATTACAAAATAAGTCGTTTCAATAAAAGACAGATGCCGTGTTCAAGAAAAATCCGGTTACTTTTCAACTTGAAAATAAGCCTAATGCGGATATTAGGAAGAATTCTAATGTCCTGGGTGAAAAGCACTAAGACAAACTACAAAATAAGTCGTTTCAATAAAAGACAGATGCCGTGTTCAAGAAAAATCCGGTTACTTTTCAACTTTTCAGCCTAATGCTGATATTAGGAAGAACTCTAATGTCCTGGGTGAAAACCACTAAGACAAATAGTACAAAATAAGTCGTTTGAATTGAAGGCAGACGCCGTGTTTAAGAAAAATCCGGTTAGTTTTCAACTTGAAAATAAGCCTAATGCGGGTATTAGGAAGAATTCTAATGTCCTGGGTGAAAAGCACTAAGACAAATAGTACAAAATAAGTCGTTTCAATTGAAGACAGATGCCGTGATTAAGATAAATCCGGTTAGTTTTCAACTTGAAAATAAGCCTAATGCGGGTATTAGGAAGAATTCTAATGTCCTGGATAAAAACCACTAAGACCAATATACAAAATAAGTCGTTTCAGTAAAAGAAAGATGCCGTGTTTAAGAAAAATCTGGTTAATTTTCAACTTGAAAATAAGCCTAATGCGGGTATTTGGAATAATTTCAATGTCCTGGGTGAAAACCACTAAGACAAATACTACAAAATAAGTCGTTTCAATAAAAGACAGATTCCGTGTTTAAGAAAAATCTGGTTAATTTTCAACTTGAAAATAAGCCTAATCCGGATATTAGGAAGAATTATAATGTCCTGGGTGAAAACCACTAAGACAAATAGTACAAAACAAGTCGTTTCAGTAAAAGATAGATGCCGTTTTTACTAAAAATACGATTAATTTTAAACTTGAAAATAATCCAAATGCGAATATTAGGAAGAATTCTAATGTCCTGGATGATTACCATTAAGACAAATAGTAAAAAATAAGTCGTTTCAATAAAAGGCAGATGCCGTGATTAAGAATAATCTGGTTAATTTTCAACTTGAAAATAAGCCTAATGCGGATATTAGGAAGAATTCTAATGTCCTGGGTGAAAACCACTAAGACAAATAGTACAAAACAAGTCGTATCAACAAAAGACAGATGCCGTGATTAAAAAAATCCGATTAATTTTCCACTTGAAAATAAGCCTAATGCGGATATTAGGAAGAATTCTAATGTCTTGGGTGATTACCAATAAGACAAATAATACAAAATAAGTCGTTTCAATAAAAGACAGATGCCGTGTTTAAGATTAATCCAGTTAATTTTCAACTTGAAAATAAGCCTAATGCGGATATTAGGAAGAATTGTAATGTCCTGGGTGAAAACCACTAAGACAAATAGTACAAAATAAGTCGTTTCAGTAAAAGACAGCTGCCGTGTTTAAGAAAAATCCGATTAATTTTCCACTTGAAAATAAGCCTAATGCGAATATTAGGAAGAATTCTAATGTCCTGGGTGATTACCACTAAGACAAATAATACAAAATAAGTCGTTTCAATAAAAGACAGATGCCCGTGATTAAGAATAATCCGATTAATTTTCAACTTGAAAATAAGCCTAATGCGGATATTAGGAAGAATTCTAATGTCCTGGATGAAAACCACTAAAACAAATAGTACAAAATAAGTCGTATCAACAAAAGACAGATGCCGTGTTTAAGAAAAATCTGGTTAGTTTTCAACTTGAAAATAAGCTTTGTGCGAGTATTAGGAAGAATTATAATGTCCTGGGTGAAAACCAGTAAGACAAATAATACAAAATAAGTCGTTTCAATAAAAGGCAGATACCGTGTTTAAGAAAAATCCGGTTAGTTTTCATTTTGAAAATAACCCTAATGTGGATATTAGGAAGAATTCTAATGTTCTGGGTGAAATCTACTAAGACAAATAGTACAAAATAAGTTGTTTCAATAAAAGACAGATGCCATGTTTAAGAAAAATCCGGTTAATTTTCAACTTAAAAATAAACCTAATGCGGATATTTGGAAGAGTTCTAATGGCCTGGGTGAAAACTAATAAAACAAATAGTACAAAATAAGTCGTTGCAAAAAAAGCCTTTTCCTGGTGGAAAAGCACTAAGACAAATAGTACAAAATAAGTCGTTTCAGTAAAAGACAGATGCCGTGTTTAAGAAAAATTCGGTTTAAAAATTAAATTCGGTTAATTTTCAACTTGAAAATAAGCCTAATGCGGATATTAGGAAGAATTCTAATGTCCTGGGTGAAAACCTCTAAGACAAATAATACAAAATAAGCCGTTTCAATAAAAGGTGAAAACCAGTAAGACAAATAGTACAAAATAAGTCGTTTCAATAAAAGACAGATGCTGTGTTTTAAAAAATCCGGTTAATTTTCAACTTGAAAATAAGCCTAATGCGGATATTAGGAAGAATTCTAATGTTCTGGGTGAAAACTACTAAGACAAATAGTACAAAATAAGTATTTCAATAACAGACAGATGCCGTGTTTAAGAAAAATCTGGTTAATTTTCAACTTGAAAATAAGCCTAATGCGGATATTAGGAAGAATTATAATGTCCGGGGTGAAAACCACTAAGACAAATAGTACAAAATAAGTTGTTTCTATAAAAGACATTATGCCGTGTTTAAGAAAAACCCGGTTAATTTTCAACTTGAAAATAAGCCTAATTTGGATGTTAGGAACAATTATAATGTCCTGGGTGAAAACCACTAAGATGAATAGTACAAAATAAGTCGTTTCAATAAAAGGCAGTTTCCATGTTTAAGAAAAATCCGGTTAATTTTCAACTTGAAAATAAGCCTAATGCGGATATTAGGAATAATTCTAATTTCCTGGGTGAAAACCACTAAGACAAATAGTACAAAATAAGTCGTTTCAATAAAAGACAGATGCCGTGTTTAAGAAAAATCCGGTTAATTTTCAACTTGAAAATAAACCTAATGCGGATATTAGGAATAATTATAATGTCCAGGGTGAAAAGCACTAAAACAAATAATACAAAATAAGTCGTTTCAATAAAAGACAGATGCCTTGGTTAAGAAAAATTCGGTTTATTTTCAACTTGAAAATAAGCCTAATGCGGATATTAGGAAGAATTCTAATGTCCTCGGTGAAAACCACTAACAAAAATAGTACAAAATAAGTCGTTTCAATTAAAGACAGATGCCGTGTTTAAGAAAAATCCGGTTAATTTTCAACTTGAAAATAAGCCTAATGCGGATATTAGGAAGAATTCTAATGTCCTGGGTGAAAACCAGTAAGACAAATAGTACAAAATAAGTCGTTTCAATAAAAGACAGATGCCGTGTTTAAAAAAATCCAATTAATTTTCAACTTGAAAATAAGCCTAATGCTGATATTAGGAAGAATTATAATGTCCTGGGTAAAAACCACTAAGACAAATAGTACAAAATAAGTCGTTTCTAAAAAAGACAGATGCCATGTTTAAGAAAAATCCGGTTAATTTTCAACTTAAAAATAAACCTAATGCGGATATTAGGAAGAGTTCTAATGGCCTGGGTGAAAACCACTAAAACAAATAGTACAAAATAAGTCGTTGCAAAAAAAGGCTTTTCCTGGGTGAAAATCACTAAGACAAAAAGTACAAAACAAGTCGTTTCAGTAAAAGACAGATGCCGTTTTTAAAAATCCGATTAATTTTCCACTTGAAAATAAGCCTAATGCGAATATTAGGAAGAATTATAATGTCCTGGATGAAAACCACTAAGACAAATAGTACAAAATAAGTCGTTTCAACAAAAGACAGATGCCGTGTTTAAGAAAAATCCGGTTAGTTTTCAATTTGAAAATAAGCCTTGTGCGAGTATTAGGAAGAATTATAATGTCCTGGGTGAAAACCAGTAAGACAAATAGTACAAAATAAGTCGTTTCAATAAAAGGCAGATACCGTGTTTAAGAAAAATCAGGTTAGTTTTCAACTTTAAAATAAGCCTAATGCGGATATTAGGAAGAATTCTAATGTTCTGGGTGAAAACTACTAAGACAAATAGTACAAAATAAATATTTCAATAAAAGACAGATGCCGTGTTTAAGAAAAATCTGGTTAATTTTCAACTTGAAAATAAGCCTAATGCGGATATTAGGAAGAATTCTAATGTCCTGGGTGAAAATCACTAACAAAAATAGTACAAAATAAGTTGTTTCAATAAAAGACAGATGCCGTGTTTAAGGAAAATCTGGTTAATTTTCAACTTGAAAAGAAGCCTAATCCGGATATTAGGAAGAATTCTAATGTCCTGGGTGAAAACCACTAAGACAAATAGTACAAAACAAGTCGTTTCAGTAAAAGATAGATGCCGTGTTTAAGAAAAATTCGGTTAGTTTTCAACTTGAAAATAAGCCTAATGCGGATATTAGGAAGAATTCTAATGTTCTGGGTGAAAACTACTAAGACAAATAGTACAAAAGAAGTATTTCAATAAAAGACAGATGCTGTGTTTAAGAAAAATCTGGTTAATTTTCAACTTGAAAATAAGCCTAATGCGGATATTAGGAAGAATTATAATGTCCTGGGTGAAAACCACTAAGACGAATCGTACAAAATAAGTCGTTTCAATAAAAGACAGATGCCGTGTTTAAGAAAAATCCGGTTAATTTTTAACTTGAAAATAAGCCTAATGCGGATATTAGGAAGAATTCTAATGTCCTGGGTGAAAACCAGTAAGACAAATAGTACAAAATAAGTCGTTTCAATAAAAGACAGATGCCGTGTTTAAAAAAATCCGGTTAATTTTCAACTTATAAATAAACCTAATGCGGATATTAGGAAGAATTCTAATGTCCTGGGTGAAAACCACTAAGACAAATACGGTAGTACAAAATAAATGTTTCAATAAGAGGCAGAGGCCGTGATTAATAAAAAACCGGCTAATTTTCAACTTGAAAAGAAGCCTAATCCGGATATTAGCAATAATTATAATGTCCTGGGTGAAAACCACCAACACAAATAATACAAAATAAGTTGTTTCAATAAAAGGCATAATGCCGTGTTTAAGAAAAACCCGGTTAATTTTCAACTTGAAAATAAGCCAAATTCGGATGTTAGGAACAATTATAATGTCCTGGGTGAAAACCACTAAGACAAATAGTACAAAATAAGTCGTTTCAATAAAAGACAGATGCCATGTTTAAGAAAAATCCGGTTAGTTTTAAATTTGAAAATAAGCCTAATGTGGTTATTAGGAAGAATTCTAATGTCCTGGGTGAAAACCACAAAGACAAATATAACAACATAAGTCTTTTCATTAAAAGGCAGATGCCGTGTTTAAGAAAAATCCGGTTAGTTTTCAACTTGTAAATAAGCCTAATGCGGGTATTAGGAAGAATTCTAATGTCCTGGGTGAAAACCACTAAGACAAATAATACAAAATAAGTCGTTTCAATAAAAGGCAGATGCCTTGATTAAGAAAAATCTAGTTAATTTTCAATTTGAAAAGAAGCCTAATCCGGTTATTAGGAAGAATTGTAATGTCCTCGGTGAAAACCACCAAGACAAATAGAACAAAATAAGTCGTTTCAATAAAAGGTAGATGCCGTGTTTAAGAAAAAATCCGGTTAGTTTTCAACTTGTAAATAAGCCTATTGCGGGTATTGAGAAGAATTCTAATGCCCTGGGTGAAAACCACTAAGACAAATAATACAAAATAAGTCGTTTCAATAAAAGACAGATGCCGTGTTTAAGGAAAATCTGGTTAATTTTCAACTTGAAAAGAAGCCTAATCCGGGTATTAGGACGAATTCTAATGTCCTGGGTGAAAAGCATTATGACAAATAATACAAAATAAGTCGTTTCAATAAAAGGCAGATGCCGTGTTTAAGAAAAATCCGGTTTATTTTCAACTTGAAAATAAGCCTAATCCGGATATTAGGAAGAATTATAATGTCCTGGGTGAAAACCACTAAGACGAATAGTATAAAATAAGTCGTTTCAATAAAAGACAGACGCCGTGTTTAAGAAAAATCCGGTTAATTTTCAACTTGAAAATAAGCCTAATGCGGATATTAGGAAGAATTCTAATGTCCTGGGTGAAAACCACTAAGACGAATAGTATAAAATAAGTCGTTTCAATAAAAGACAGATGCCGTGTTTTAAAAAATCCGGTTAATTTTCAACTTGAAAATAAGCCTAATGCGGATATTAGGAAGAATTCTAATGTCCTGGGTGAAAACTACTAAGACAAATACGGTAGTACAAAATAAGTATTTCAATAAAAGACAGATGCCGTGTTTAAGAAAAATCTGGTTAATTTTCAACTTGAAAATAAGCCTAATGCGGATATTAGGAAGAATTATAATGTCCTGGGTGAAAACCACTAAGACAAATAGTACAAAAAATAAGTCGTTTCAATAAAAGACATAATGCCGTGTTTAAGAAAAACCCGGTTAATTTTCAACTTGAAAATAAGCTAAATGCGGATGTTAGGAATAATTATAATGTCCTGGGTGAAAACCACTAAGATAAATAGTACAAAATAAGTCGTTTCAATAGAAGGCAGTTTCCATGTTTAAGAAAAATCCGGTTAATTTTCAACTTGAAAATAAGCCTAATGCGGATATTAGGAATAATTCTAATTTCCTGGGTGAAAACCACTAAGACAAATAATACAAAATAAGTCGTTTCAATAAAAGACAGATGCCTTGTTAAAGAAAAATTCGGTTAATTTTCAACTTGAAAATAAGCCTAATGCGGATATTAGGAAGAATTCTAATGTCCTCGGTGAAAACCACTAAAATAAATAGTACAAAATAATTCGTTACAAAAAATGGCTTTTCCTGGGTGAAAAGCACTAAGACAAATAGTACAAAATAAGTTGTTTCAGTAAAAGACAGATGCCATGTTTAAGAAACATCCGGTTAATTTTCAACTTGAAAATAAGCGTAATGCGGATATTAGGAAGAATTCTAATGTCCTGGGTGAAAACCTCTAAGACAAATAATACAAAATAAGCCGTTTCAATAAAAGACAGATGTCGTGTTTAAGAAAAATCCGGTTAATTTTCAACTTGAAAAAAAGCCTAATGCGGATATTAGGAAGAATTCTAATGTCCTGTGTTAAAACCACTAATAAAAATAGTACAAAATAAGTTGTTTCAATAAAAGACAGCTTACGTGTTTAAGAAAAATCCAGTTAGTTTTCAATTTGAAAGTAATCCTATTGCGGATATTAGGAAGAGTTCTAATGTCCTGGGTGAAAACCACTAAGACAAATAGTACAAAATAAATTGTTTCAGTAAAAGACAGATGCCGTTTTTAAGAAAAATTCGGTTAATTTTCAACTTGAAAATAAGCCTAATGCGGATATTAGGAAGAATTCTAATGTCCTGGGCGAAAACCCCTAAGACAAATAATAAAAAATAAGCCGTTTCAATAAAAGACAGATGTCATGCTTAAGAAAAATCCGGTTAATTTTCAACTTGAAAAGAAGCCTAATGCGGACATTAGGAAGAATTCTAATGTCCTGGGTGAAAACCACTAACAAAAATAGTATAAAATACGTCGTTTCAATAAAAGACAGATGCCGTGTTTAAGAAAAATCCGACTAATTTTCAACTTGAAAATAAGCCTAATGCGAATATTAGGAAGAGTTCTAAAGGCCTGGATGAAAACCAGTAAAATAAAAAGTACAAAATAAGTCGTTTCTGTAGAAAGCAGTTTCCGTGTTTAAGATAAATCTGATTAATTTTCCACTTGAAAATAAACCTAATGTGGGTATTAGGAATAATTCTAATGTCCTGGGTGAAAACCACTAAAATAAATAGTACAAAATAATTCGTTGCAAAAAAGGCTTTTCCTGGGTGAAAAGCACTAAGACAAAGAGTACAAAATAAGTTGTTTCAGTAAAAGACAGATGCCATGTTTAAGAAAAATCCGGTTAATTTTCAACTTGAAAATAAGCCTAATGCGGATATTTGGAAGAATTCTAATGTCCTGGGTGAAAACCTCTAAGACAAATAATACAAAATAAGCCGTTTCAATAAAAGACAGATGTCGTGTTTAAGAAAAATCTGGTTAATTTTCAACTTGAAAATAAGCCTAATGCGGACATTAGGAAGAATTCTAATGTCCTGGGTGAAAACCACTAACAAAAATAGTACAAAATAAGTTGTTTCAATAAAAGACAGATACCGTGTTTAAGAAAAATCCGGTTAGTTTTCAATTTGAAAATAAGCCTAATGCGGGTATTAGGAAGAATTCTAATGTCCTGGGTGAAAACCGCGAAGACAAATAGAACAAAATAAGTCGTTTCCATAAAAGGCAGATGCCGTGTTCAAGAAAAATCCGGTTAATTTTCAACTTGAAAAAAAGCCTAATGCGGATATTAGGAAGAATTCTAATGTCCTGGGTTAAAACCACTAACACAAATAGTACAAAATAAGGTGTTTCAATAAAAGACAGATGCCGTGTTTAAGAAAAATCCAGTTAGTTTTCAATTTGAAAGTAAACCTAATGCGGATATTAGGAAGAGTTATAATGTCCTGGGTGAAAACCACTAAGACAAATAGAACAAAATAAGTTGTTTCAATAAAAGGCAGCTGCCATGTTCAATAAAAATCCGGTTAAATTTCAAATTGAAAATAATCCTAATGCGGATATTAGGAAGAATTCTAATGTCCTGGGTGAAAACCACTAAAACAAATAGTACAAAATAAGACGTTGCAAAAGAAGTCTTTTCCTGGGTGAAAAGCACTAAGAAAAATAGTACAAAATAAATTGTTTCAGTAAAATACAGATGCCGTTTTTAAGAAAAATCCGGTTAATTTTCAACTTGAAAATAAGCCTAATGCGGATATTAGGAAGAATTCTAATGTCCTGGGTGAAAACCCCTAAGACAAATAATACAAAATAAGCCGTTTCAATAAAAGACAGATGTCATGTTTAAGAAAAATCCGGTTAATTTTCAACTTGAAAAGAAGCCTAATGCGGAAATTAGGAAGAAATCTAATGGCCTGGGTGAAAACCAATAAAACAAAAACTACAGAACAAGTCGTTTCAATAAAAAATAGATGCCTTTTTTAAAAATCCGATTAATTTTCCACTTGAAAATAAGCCTAATGCGAATATTTGGAAGAGTTCTAATGTCCTGGATGAAAACCACTAAAACATACAGTACAAAATAAGTTGTTTCAACAAAAGAAAGATACCGTGTTTAAGAAAAATCCAGTTAATTTTCAACTTGAAAATAAGCCTTGTGCGAGTATTAGGAAGAATTATAATGTCCTGGGTGAAAACCAGTAAGACAAATAGTACAAAATAAGTCGTTTCAATAAAAGGCAGATACCGTGTTTAAGAAAAATTCGGTTAGTTTTCAACTTGAAAATAAGCCTAATGCGGATATTAGGAAGAATTCTAATGTGCTGGGTGAAAACTACTAAGACAAATAGTACAAAAGAAGTATTTCAATAAAAGACAGATGCCGTGTTTAAGAAAAATCTGGTTAATTTTCAACTTGAAAATAAGCCTAATGCGGATATTAGGAAGAATTATAATGTCCTGGGTGAAAACCACTAAGACGAATAGTACAAAATAAGTCGTTTCAATAAAAGACAGATGCCGTGTTTAAGAAAAATCCGGTTAATTTTTAACTTGAAAATAAGCCTAATGCGGATATTAGGAAGAATTCTAATGTCCTGGGTGAAAACTACTAAGACAAATAGTACAAAATAAGTATTTCAATAAAAGACAGATGCCGTGTTTAAGAAAAATCTGGATAATTTTCAACTTGAAAATAAGCCTAATGCGGATATTAGGAAAAATTATAATGTCCTGGGTGAAAACCACTAAGACAAATAGTACAAAATAAGTCGTTTCAATAAAAGACATTATGCCGGGTTTAAGAACAACCCGGTTTATTTTAAAATTTAAATTAAGCCTAATGCGGATGTTAGGAACAATTATAATGTCCTGGGTGAAAACCACTAAGACGAATAGTACAAAATAAGTTGTTTCAATAAAAGACAGATGCCGTGTTTAAGAAAAATCCGGTTAGTTTTAAATTTGAAAATAAGCCTAATGTGGGTATTAGGAAGAATTCTAATGTCCTGGGTGAAAACCACTAAGACAAATAAATCAAAATAAGTCGTTTCAATAAAAGGCAGATGCCTTGTTTAAGAAAAATCTGGTTAGTTTTCAACTTGTAAATAAGCCTAATGCAGGTATTAGGAAGAATTCTAATGTCCTGGGTGAAAACCACTAAGACAAATAATACAAAATAAGTCGTTTCAATAAAAGACAGATGCCGTGTTTAAGGAAAATCCGGTTAATTTTCAACTTGAAAAGAAGCCGAATCCGGATATTAGGAAGAATTCTAATGTCCTGGGTGAAAACCACTAAGACAAATACAACAAAATAAGTCGTTTCAATAAAAGGCAGATGCCGTGTTTAAGAAAAATCCGGTTAGTTTTCAACTTGTAAATAAGCCTAATGCGGATATTAGGAAGAATTCTAATGGCCTGGGTGAAAAGCACTAAGACAAATAATACAAAATAAGTCGTTTCAATAAAAGACAGATGCCGTGTTTAATGAAAATCCGGTTAATTTTCAACTTGAAAAGAAGCCTAATCCGGATATTAGGAAGAATTCTAATGTCCTGGGTGAAAAGCATTATGACAAATAATACAAAATAAGTCGTTTCAATAAAATACAGATGCCGTGTTTAAGAAAAATCAGGTTAATTTTCAACTTGAAAATAAGCCTAATGCGGATATTAGGAAGAATTATAATGTCCTGGGTGAAAACCACTAAGACGAATAGTACAAAATAAGTCGTTTCAATAAAAGACAGATGCCTTGTTTAAGAAAAATCTGGTTAATTTTTAACTTGAAAATAAGCCTAATGCGGATATTAGGAAGAATTATAATGTCCTGGGTGAAAACCACTAAGACGAATAGTACAAAATAAGTCGTTTCAATAAAAGACAGATGCCGTGCTTAAGAAAAATCCGGTTAATTTTTAACTTGAAAATAAGCCTAATGCGGATATTAGGAAGAATTCTAATGTCCTGGGTGAAAACCAGTAAGACAAATAGTACAAAATAAGTCGTTTCAATAAAAGACAGATGCTGTGTTTTAAAAAATCCGGTTAATTTTCAGCTTGAAAATAAGCCTAATGCGGATATTAGGAAGAATTCTAATGTTCTGGGTGAAAACTACTAAGACAAATAGTACAAAATAAGTATTTCAATAAAAGACAGATGCCGTGTTTAAGAAAAATCTGGTTAATTTTCAACTTGAAAATAAGCCTAATGCGGATAATAGGAAGAATTCCAATGTCGTTTTTCTTTCTTTATGTGACAAATATTACAAAATAAATCGTTTCAATAAAATACAGATGCCGTGTTTCAGAAAAATCCGGTTAATTTTCAACTTAAAAATAAGCCTAATTCGGATATTAGGAAGAATTCTAATGTCCTGGGTGAAAACCACTAAGACAAATAGAACAAAATAAGTTGTTTCAATAAAAGACAGCTGCCGTCTTTAATAAAAATCCGGTTTGTTTTCAATTTGAAAGTAAAACTAATGCGGATATTAGGAAGAATTCTAATGTCCTGGGTGAAAACTACTAAGACAAATACGGTACAACAAAATAAGTATTTCAATAAAAGACAGCTGCCGTCTTTAATAAAAATCCGGTTGATTTTCAACTTGAAAAGAAGCCTAATGCGGATATTAGGAAGAGTTCTAATGGCCTGGGTGAAAACTACTAAAACAAATAGTACAAAATAAGTCGTTACAAAAAAAGGCTTTTCCTGGGTGAAAAGCACTAAGACAAAAATTACAAAATAAGTCGTTTCAGTAAAAGACAGATGCCGTGTTTAAGAAAAATCCGATTAATTTTCCACTTGAAAATAAGCCTAATGCGGATATTAGGAAGAATTCTAATGTCCTGGGTGAAAACTTCTAAGACAAATAATACAAAATAAGCCGTTTCAATAAAAGACAGATGTGTTTAAGCAAAATCCGGTTAATTTTCAACTTGAAAATAAGCCTAATGCAGACATTAGGAAGAATTCTAATGTCCTGGGTGAAAACCGCTAACAAAAATAGTACAAAATAAGTTGTTTCAATAAAAGACAGATGCCGTGTTTAAGAAAAATCCGGTTAGTTTCCAATTTGTAAATAAGCCTAATGCGGGTATTAGGAAGAATTCTAATGTCCTGGATGAAAACCGCGAAGACAAATAGAACAAAATAAGTCGTTTCAATAAAAGGCAGATGCCGTGTTTAAGAAAAATCCGGCTAATTTTCAACTTGAAAATAAGTCTAATGCGGGTATTGGGAAGAATTGTAATGTTCTGGGTGAAAACCACCAAGACAAATAATGCAAAATAAGTCGTTTCAATAAAAGACAGCTGCCGTCTTTAAGAAAGATCCGGTTAATCTTTAATTTCAAAATAAGCCTAATCCGGATATTAGGAAGAATTCTAATGTCCTGGGTGAAAAGCAGTAAGACGAATAGTACAAAACAAGTCGTTTCGTTAAAAGATAGATGCCGTTTTTAAGAAAAATCCGGTTAATTTTCAACTTGAAAATAAGCCTAATGCGGATATTAGGAAGAATTCTAATGTCCTGGGTGAAAACCACTAACACATATACAAAATAAGTTGTTTCAGTAAAAGAAAGATACCGTGTTTAAGAAAAATCCAGTTAATTTTCAATTTGAAAATAAGCCTAATGCGGATATTGGGAAGAGTTCTAATGTCCTGGGTGAAAACCACTAAGACAAATAGTACAAAATAAGTCGTTTCAATAAAAGACAGATGCCGTGTTCAAGAAAAATCCGGTTAATTTTCAACTTGAAAATAAGCCTAATGCGGATATTAGGAAGAATTCTAATGTCCTGGGTGAAAACCCCTAAGACAAATAATACAAAATAAGCCGTTTTAATAAAAGACAGATGTCATGTTTAAGAAAAATCCGGTTAATTTTCAACTTGAAAAGAAGCCTAATGCGGATATTAGGAAGAAATCTAATGTCCTGGGTGAAAACCACGAACAAAAATAGTACAAAATAGGTTGTTTCAATAAAAGACAGATGCCGTGTTTAAGAAAATTCCGGTTAGGTTTCAATTTGAAAATAAACCTAATGCGGGTATTAGGAAGAATTCTAATGTCCTGGGTGAAAACCACCAAGACAAATAGAACAAAATAAGTCGTTTCAATAAAAGGCAGATGCCGTGATTAAGAAAAATCCGGTTTATTTTCAACTTGAAAATAAGCCTAATGCTGATAGAAAAATCCGGTTAATTTTCAACTTGAAAATAAGCCTAATGCGGATATTAGGAAGAATTCTAATGTCCTGGGTGAAAACCAGTAAGACAAATAGTACAAAATAAGTCGTTTCAATAAAAGACAGATGCCGTGTTTAAAAAAATCCGGTTAATTTTCAAATTGAAAATAAGCCTAATTCGGATATTAGGAAGAATTCTAATGTCCTGGGTGAAAACCACTAACAAAAATAGTACAAAATAAGTTGTTTCAATAAAAGACAGATGCCGTGTTTAAGAAAAATTCGGTTAGTTTTCAATTTGAAAATAAGCCTAATGCGGATATTAGGAAGAACTCTAATGTCCTGGGTGAAAACCACTAAGACAAATAATACAAAATAAGTCGTTTCAACAAAAGACAGATGCCGTGTTTAAGAAAAATCCGGTTAGTTTTCAACTTGTAAATAAGCCTAATGCGGGTATGAGGAAGAATTCTAATGTCCTGGGTGAAAACCACTAAGACAAATAATACAAATAAGTCGTTTCAATAAAAGACAGATGCCGTGTTTAAGGAAAATCCGGTTAATTTTCAACTTGAAAAGAAGCCAATTCCGGATATTAGGAAGAATTCTAATGTCCTGGTTGAAAACCACTAAGACAAATAGTACAAAATAAGTATTTCAATAAAAGACAGATGCCGTGTTTAAGAAAAATCTGGTTAATTTTCAACTTGAAAAGAAGCCTAATCCGGATATTAGGAAGAATTCTAATGTCCTGGGGAAAACCGCTAAGACAAATAGTACAAAATAAGTCGTTTCAACAAAAGACAGATGCCGTGTTTAAGAAAAATCCGGTTAGTTTTCAACTTGAAAATAAGCCTTGTGCGAGTATTAGGAAGAATTATAATGTCCTGGGTGAAAACCAGTAAGACAAATAGTACAAAATAAGTCGTTTCAATAAAAGGCAGATACCGTGTTTAAGAAAAATCAGGTTAGTTTTCAACTTGAAAATAAGCCTAATGCGGATATTAGGAAGAATTCTAATGTTCTGGGTGAAAACTACTAAGACAAATAGTACAAAATAAATATTTCAATAAAAGACAGATGCCGTGTTTAAGAAAAATCTTGTTTATTTTTTAACTTGAAAATAAGCCTAATGCGGATATTAGGAAGAATTCTAATGTCCTGGGTGAAAACCACTAACAAAAATAATACAAAATAAGTCGTTTCAATAAAAGACAGATACCGTGTTTAAGTAAAATCCGGTTAATCTTCAATTTGAAAAGAAGCCTAATCCGGATATTAGGAAGAATTATAATGTCCTGGGTGAAAACCACTAAGACAAATAGTACAGAATAAGTCGTTTCAGTAAAAGATATATGCCGTTTTTAATAAAAATACGCTTAATTTTCAACTTGAAAATAAGCCTAATGCGAATATTAGGAAGAATTCTAATGTCCTGGGTGAAAACCACTAAGACAAATAGAACAAAATAAGTCTTTTCAACAAAAGACAGATGCCGTGTTTAAGAAAAATCCGGTTAGTTTTCAACTTGAAAATAAACCTAGTGCGGGTATTAGGAAGAATTATAATGTCCTGGGTGAAAACCAGTAAGACAAATAGTACAAAATAAGTCGTTTCAATAAAAGGCAGATACCGTGTTTAAGAAAAATTCGGTTAGTTTTCAACTTGAAATTCAAATTCAAATTCAATTTATTTAACATAAAAAAAATACAAACAAATTTACAGCGGCCATCTATAAAAACCCGAAGGTTTGTTTACGATGGCTGCAAAATAAGCCTAATGCGGATATTAGGAAGAATTCTAATGTTCTACAAAATATAAAATATCAGTGAACAATAAAATAAATATCTGTGAAATATCCGTACCTATTCGTTGCCTAAGCTTAGAAAAACATTCTGAAAAAAATTTGAATTTTTCGCACATTTTTTAAATTTTTGGGTCACTTGCCCGAGACTCTGGGCGGGTGGGCGCCCCCATTTACCCATGCCCCAGGCATTTAAAAATTTGCCTCTCAATTACTTGGACTATCTGTCTTGGCTTTTCTCTGTCTACAATTACCCAGCCCAGTCTTGATGCAACCTATGCAACCAACGGACCATTCTTAAGAACATAGGCGGGAGTGCCTTGTTTGCCTCTTTCTTAAATTCTTGATAAGCATGCCTAAGACTCTAGGCAGGCATGCCTTTCCAAAAACTAACCTGACAAGTATGTGTCCAATAAGAGTCATTCATACTCCTGCCATTTACCCGTGCCTCAGCCATTTGAACATTTGCCTCTCAATTACTTGTACTATCTGTCTTGGCTTTTCTCTGTCTACAATTACCCAGCCCAGTCTTGATGCAACCTATGCAACCTATTGCCCAAAATACTTGATAACTTCAATTCAAAATAAGTGGTCCTGGGTGAAAACCACTAACACAAATAGTACAAAATAAGTCGTTTCAATAAAAGACAGATGTCGTGTTTAAGAAAAATCCGGTTAGTTTTCAATTTGAAATTAAACCTAATGCGGATATTAGGAAGAGTTCTAATGTCCTGGGTGAAAACCACTAAGACAAATAATACAAAATAAGTCGTTTCAATAAAAGACAGATGCCGTGTTTAAGAAAAATCCGGTTAATTTTCAACTTGAAAATAAGCCTAATGCGGATATTTGGAAGAATTATAATGTCCTGGGTGAAAACCCGTAAGACAAATAGTACAAAATAAGTCGTTTCAATAAAAGACAGATGTCGTGTTTAAGAAAAATCCGGTTAGTTTTCAATTTGAAATTAATCCTAATGCGGATATTAGGAAGAATTCTAATATCCTGGGTGAAAACCACTAAGACAAATAGTACAAAATAAGTCGTTTCAATAAAAGACAGATGCCGTTTTCAAAAAAAATCCGGTTGATTTTCAACTTGAAAATAAGCCTAATGCGGATATTAGGAAGAATTCTAATGTCCTGGGTGAAAACCCCTAAGACAAATAATACAAAATAAGCCGTTTCAATAAAAGACAGATGTCGATTTTAAGAAAAATCCGGTTAATTCTCAACTTGAAAAGAAGCCTAATGCGGATATTAGGAAGAATTCTAATGTCCTGGGTGATTACCACTAAGACAAATAATACAAAATAAGTCGTTTCAATAAAAGACAGATGCCGTGATTAAGAAAAATCTGTTTAATTTTAAACTTGAAAATAAGCCTAATGCAGATATTAGCAAGAATTCTAATGTCCTGGGTGAAAACCACTTACACAAATAGTATAAAATAAGTCGTTTCAATAAAAGACAGATGCCGTGTTTAAAAAAATACCGTTAATTTTAAAATTGAAAATAATCCTAATACGGATATTAGGAAGAATTCTAATGTCCTGGGTGAAAACCACTAACAAAAATACTACAAAATAAGTTGTTTCAATAAAAGACAGATGCCGTGTTTAAGAAAAATGCGGTTAGTTTTCAATTTGAAAATAAGCCTAATGCGCATATTAGGAAGAACTCTAATGTCCTGGGTGAAAACCACTAAGACAAATAATACAAAATAAGTCGTTTCAAAAAAAGACAGATGCCGTGTTTAAGAAAAATCCGGTTAGTTTTCAACTTGAAAATAAGCCTAATGCGGGTATGAGGAAGAATTCTAATGTCCTGGGTGAAAACCACTAAGACAAATAATACAAATAAGTCGTTTCAATAAAAGACAGATGCCGTGTTTAAGGAAAATCCGGTTAATTTTCAACTTGAAAAGAAGCCAATTGCGGATATTAGGAAGAATTCTAATGTCCTGGGTGAAAACCACTAAGACAAATAGTACAAAATAAGTATTTCAATAAAAGACAGATGCCGTGTTTAAGAAAAATCTGGTTAATTTTCAACTTGAAAATAAGCCTAATGCGGATATTAGGAAGAATTCTAATGTCCTGGGGAAAACCGCTAAGACAAATAGTACAAAATAAGTCGTTTCAACAAAAGACAGATGCCGTGTTTAAGAAAAATCCGGTTAGTTTTCAACTTGAAAATAAGCCTTGTGCGAGTATTAGGAAGAATTATAATGTCCTGGGTGAAAACCAGTAAGACAAATAGTACAAAATAAGTCGTTTCAATAAAAGGCTGATACCGTGTTTAAGAAAAATCCGGTTAGTTTTCAACTTGAAAATAAGCCTAATGTGGATATTAGGAAGAATTCTAATGTTCTGGGTGAAAACTACTAAGACAAATAGTACAAAATAAATATTTCAATAAAAGACAGATGCCGTGTTTAAGAAAAATCCGGTTAATTTTCAACTTGAAAATAAGCCTAATGCGGATATTAGGAAGAAATACCACTAAGACAAACAGTACAAATAAGTCGTTTCAACAAAAGACAGATGCCGTGTTTAAGAAAAATCTGGTTAATTTTCAACTTGAAAATAAGCCTAATGCGGATATTAGGAAGAAATACCACTAAGACGAATAGTACAAAATAAGTCGTTTCAATAAAAGACAGATGCCGTGTTTAAGAAAAATCCGGTTAATTTTTAACTTGAAAATAAGCCTAATGCGGATATTAGGAAGAATTCTAATGTCCTGGGTGAAAACTACTAAGACAAATAGTGCAAAATAAGTATTTCAATAAAAGACAGATGCCGTGTTTAAGAAAAATCTGGATAATTTTCAACTTGAAAATAAGCCTATTGCGGATATTAGGAAAAATTATAATGTCCTGGGTGAAAACCACTAAGACAAATAGTACAAAATGAGTCGTTTAAATAAAATAAATTATGCCGTGTTTAAGAAAAAACCGGTTAATTTTCAAATTTAAAATAAGCCAAAAGTGGATTTTAGGAACAATTATAATTTCCTGGGTGAAAACCACTAAGACGAATAGTACAAAATAAGTCGTTTCAATAAAAGACAGATGCCATGTTTAAGAAAAATCCGGTTAATTTTAAAATTGAAAATAAGCCTAATGGGGGTAATATGAAGAATTCTAATGTCCTGGGTGAAAACCACTAAGACAAATAAATCAAAATAAGTCGTTTCAATAAAAGGCAGATGCCGTGTTTAAGAAAAATCCGGTTAGTTTTCAACTTGTAAATAAGCCTAATGCGGGTATTAGGAAGAATTCTAATGTCCTGGGTGAAAACCACTAAGACAAATAATACAAATAAGTCGTTTCAATAAAAGACAGATGCCGTGTTTAAGGAACATCCGGTTAATTTTCAACTTGAAAAGAAGCCAAATCCGGATATTAGGAAGAATTCTAATGTCCTGGGTGAAAACCACTAAGACAAATAGTATAAAATAAGTATTTCAATAAAAGACAGATGCCGTGTTTAAGAAAAATCCGGTTAATTTTCAACTTGAAAATAAGCCTAATGCGGATATTAGGAAGAATTCTAATGTCCTGGGGAAAACCGCTAAGACAAATAGTACAAAATAAGTCGTTTCAACAAAAGACAGATGCCGTGTTTAAGAAAAATCCGGTTACTTTTCAACTTGAAAATAAGCCTTGTGCGAGTATTAGGAAGAATTATAATGTCCTGGGTGAAAACCAGTAAGACATAGTACAAAATAAGTGGTTTCAATAAAAGGCTGATACCGTGTTTAAGAAAAATCCGGTTAGTTTTCAACTTGAAAATAAGCTTAATGTGGATATTAGAAAGAATTCTAATGTTCTGGGTGAAAACTACTAAGACAAATAGTAGGCTACAAAATAAATATTTCAATAAAAGACAGATGCCGTGTTTAAGAAAAATGTGGTTAATTTTCAACTTGAAAATAAGCCTAATGCGGATATTAGGAAGAATTCTAATGTCCTGGGTGAAAACCACTAAGACATATAGTACAAAATAAGTCGTTTCAATAAAAGACAGATGCCTTGTTTAAGAAAAATTCGGTTAATTTTCAACTTGAAAATAAGCCTAATGCGGATATTAGGAAGAATTCTAATGTCCTCGGTGAAAACCACTAAAATAAATAGTACAAAATAATTCGTTACAAAAAAAGGCTTTTCCTGGGTGAAAAGCACTAAGACAAATAGTACAAAATAAGTTGTTTCAGTAAAAGACAGATGCCATGTTTAAGAAACATCCGGTTAATTTTCAACTTGAAAATAAGCGTAATGCGGATATTAGGAAGAATTCTAATGTCCTGGGTGAAAACCTCTAAGACAAATAATACAAAATAAGCCGTTTCAATAAAAGACAGATGTCGTGTTTAAGAAAAATCCGGTTAATTTTCAACTTGAAAATAAGCCTAATGCAGACATTAGGAAGAATTCTAATGTCCTGGGTGAAAACCACTAATAAAAATAGTACAAAATAAGTTGTTTCAATAAAAGACAGATGCCGTGTTAAGAAAAATCCGGTTAGTTTTCAATTTGAAAATAAGCCTAATGCGGGTATTAGGAAGAATTCTAATGTCCTGGGTGAAAACCGCGAAGACAAATAGAACAAAATAAGTCGTTTCCATAAAAGTCAGATGCCGTGTTTAAGAAAAATCCGGTTAATTTTCAACTTGAAAAAAAGCCTAATGCGGATATTAGGAAGAATTCTAATGTCCTGGGTTAAAACCAATAACAAAAATAGAACAAAATAAGTTGTTTCAATAAAAGACAGCTGCCGTCTTTAATAAAAATCCGGTTTGTTTTCAATTTGAAAGTAAACCTAATGCGGATATTAGGAAGAATTCTAATGTCCTGGGTGAAAACCACTCAGACAAATAGTACAAAATAAGTCGTTTCTATAAAAGGCAGATGCCATGTTCAATAAAAATCAGGATAAATTTCAAATTGAAAATAAGCCTAATGTGGATATTAGGAATAATTCTAATGTCCAGGGTGAAAACCACTAAAACAAATAGTACAAAATAAGTCATTGCAAAAAAATGCTTTTCCTGGGTAAAAAGCACTAAGAAAAATATACAAAATAAGTTATTTCAGTAAAAGAAAGATGCCGTGTTTAAGAAAAATCCGGTTAATTTTCAACTTGAAAATAAGCCTAATGCGGATATTGGGAAGAATTCTAATGTCCTGGGTGAAAACCACTAAGACAAATAATACAAAATAAGTCGTTTCAATAAAAGACAGATGTCATGTTTAAGAAAAATCCCGAATAATTTTCAACTTGAAAAGAAACCTAATGCGGATATTTGGAAGAATTCTAATGGCCTGTGTGAAAAGCAATAAAACAAAAACTACAGAACAAGTCGTTTCAGTAAAAAATAGATGCCTTTTTTAAGAAAAATCCGATTAATTTTCCACTTGAAAATAAGCCTAATGCGGATATTTGGAAGAGTTATAATGTCCTGGATGAAAACCAATAAAACAAATAGTACAAAATAAGTCGTTTCAACAAAAGACAGATGCCGTCTTTAATAAAAATCCGGTTAGTTTTCAACTTGAAAATAAGCCTTGTGCGAGTATTAGGAAGAATTATAATGTCCTGGGTGAAAACCAGTAACACAAATAGTACAAAATAAGTCGTTTCAATAAAAGGCAGATACCGTGTTTAAGAAAAATTCGGTTAGTTTTCAACTTTAAAATAAGCCTAATGCGGATATTAGGAATAATTCTAATGTTCTGGGTGAAAACTACTAAGACAAATAGTACAAAAGAAGTATTTCAATAAAAGACAGATGCCGTGTTTAAGAAAAATCTGGTTAATTTTCAACTTGAAAATAAGCCTAATGCGGATATTAGGAAGAAATACCACTAAGACAAATAGTACAAAATAAGTCGTTTCAAAAAAAGACAGATGCCATGTTTAAGAAAAATCCGGTTAATTTTCAAATTAAAAATAAACCTAATGCGGATATTAGGAAGAGTTCTAATGGCCTGGGTGAAAACTACTAAAACAAATAGTACAAAATAAGTATTTCAATAAAAGACAGATGCCGTGTTTAAGAAAAATCTGGATAATTTTCAACTTGAAAATAAGCCTATTGCGGATATTAGGAAGAATTATAATGTCCTGGATGAAAACCACTAAGACAAATAGTACAAAATGAGTCGTTTCAATAAAAGACATTATGCCGTGTTTAAGAACAAACCCGTTTATTTTAAAATTGAAATTAATCCTAAATAGGATGTTAGGAACAATTATAATTTCCTGGGTGAAAACCACTAAGACGAATAGTACAAAATAAGTTGTTTCAATAAAAGACAGATACCGTGTTTAAGAAAAATCCGGTTAGTTTTCAATTTGAAAATAAGCCTAATGTGGGTATTAGGAAGAATTCTAATGTCCTGGGTGAAAACCACTAAGACAAATAAATCAAAATAAGTCGTTTCAATAAAAGGCAGATGCCGTGTTTAAGAAAAATCCGGTTAGTTTTCAACTTGTAAATAAGTCTAATGCGGGTATTAGGAAGAATTCTAATGTCCTGGGTGAAAACCACTAGGACAAATAATACAAAATAAGTAGTTTCAATAAAAGACAGATGCCGTGTTTAAGGAAAATCCGGTTAATTTTCAACTTCAAAAGAAGCCTAATCCGGTTATTAGGAAGAATTCTAATGTCCTGGGTGAAAACCACTAAGACAAATAGAACAAAATAAGTCGTTTCAATAAAAGGCAGATGCCATGTTTAAGAAAAATCCGGTTAATTTTCAACTTGAAAATAAGCCTAATGCGGGTATTAGGAAGAATTCTAATGGCCTGGGTGAAAACCACTAAGACAAATAATACAAAATAAGTCGTTTCAATAAAAGACAGATGCCGTGTTTAATGAAAATCCGGTTAATTTTAAACTTGAAAAGAAGCCTAATCCGGATATTAGGAAGAATTCTAATGTCCTGGGTGAAAAGCATTAAGACAAATAATACAAAATAAGTCGTTTCAGTAAAAGACAGATGCCGTGTTTAAGAAAAATCCGTTTAATTTTCCACTTGAAAATAAGCCTAATGCGGATATTATGAAGAATTCTAATGTCCTGGATGAAAACCACTAAGACGAATAGTACAAAATAAGTCGTTTCAATAAAAGACAGATGCCTTGTTTAAGAAAAATCCGGTTAATTTTTAACTTGAAAATAAGCCTAATGCGGATATTAGGAAGAATTATAATGTCCTGGGTGAAAACCACTAAGACGAATAATATAAAATAAGTTGTTTCAATTAAAGACAGACGCAGTGCTTAAGATAAATGCGGTTAATTTTCAACTTGAAAATAAGCCTAATGCGGATATTTGGAAGAATTCTAATGTCCTGGGTGAAAACCAGTAAGACAAATAGTACAAAATAAGTCGTTTCAATAAAAGACAGATGTATAAGGGGGGGTGTTACTCGTGACGGGACTCCTTATATGGGCATAGAATACAGACGGGACTCCATATGTGGGCATAGAGTCCCTAGGGAGAACACGTGGTTAATGGGGTCAATGACCTCTTTTTCCATGGTCTCTTTCTCCAGGTGTGTTTTTGGCACGCTCTCAGCGAATGTTATGATCCAGACATAGTATTTGTTGTTGTTTCCGAGGCAAATGTCAAGGTCGATGTGTTTCTTGTTGTTGTAAGTGCACGCTCTCAGCGAATGTTATGCCGTCCAGGAATTTGGAACACCTCTGCTGTCGACCTCAATTCACCTATCGTGAATCCATAATTCCCCTTAGAAACAACAAATTAATTCCCCTTTCTTGACAGATCAATCAACCAATGACATCATCTGTCAGACTTTAAAAATTTTCGCCTAGAAACGATTCTCCAGGAATAGATCCAACTCACTAATGTCTTTGCCTCGGAAACAACTCTTTTGGTCGAACTCCAAAGGATATTAATAACCAAATGCCATGGAAACAATTCTCCAAGAAACATCTTAGTGATGAATTGTTTTAGCGCGGGAATCAGGTTTCATATTAATTTGAAATGCATTAGCGCAGAGATGCCAAAAACAAAAGGAACACGCTGAATTACGTTTAGGGATTATTTGGGCGAAACTGTTTTAGACAGGTTGTGGAATTATTTCGGCGAAACACTTAGAGACATTTTAAAAGATGATTTTTGAAGAGATTTTGGAAGAGGATTTGAGGATGAAACTCTGTGGTCGTTATAATACACAAGTTTCATTTGAACAGTGTTGTGAGGTCCTCTACCCCAACCCCAAAGGGTTCCGATCCACCTACCCCAACCCCGAAGGAAGCCCCCGGTCCTCAAAGGTCCCCCGGGCTCCCATAGGACCACCCGGCCCTCAAGGGTCCCCCAGACCCCCAACGGACCCCCCGGGCCCCCCAAAGGCCCATCGAGCTCCCAAAGGACCAACGGGGTCCCAAAGGCCCTCCACCGGTCCCCAAATGTCCCCCAGGCCCCCAACTGTCCCCCCGGACCTCCAAAGGCCCTCCCTGTGCCCCAAAGGTCCTCCGGACCAGAGAAGCGCCGCCGGGATGCGCCGTGGGCCAGGAAAGCGCCGCAGGATGTGCCGCCGGGATGCGCCGTGGGCCAGGAAAGCGCCGCAGGGGATGTGCCGCAGGGAGGCACCGCAGGAAAGCGCCGCAGGAAAGCGCCGCAGGATGTGCCGCAGGGATGCGCCGCGGGTCAGGAAAGCGCCGCAGGGGATGCGCCGCAAGGAGGCACCGCAGGAAAGTGCCGCAGGATGCGCCGCAGGGATGCGCTGCAAAAAAAGTAAACGAAAAAGTAAACATTTCGAAATGTTATCCCCCAAACGCCCTCCTCAGACCCCCAAAGGCCCTCCCCTGGTCCTCAAAGGGCCCCCGGGCTCCCAAAGGGCCAACCGGCCCCCAAGGGTCCCCGGGGCCCCCAAAGGTCCTCCCCCGGTCCCCAAAGGTCCACTGGGCTCCCAAAAGACCACCCAATCCTCAAGGGCCCCGGATCCCCAAACGCCCTCCCTGGGCCCCAAAGGTCCTCCTCCGGTCCCCATACATGCACACAAAAACTTACACACCCACAAAAACTTACACACACACACAAAAACTTACACACACACACGAAAACTTACACACAAACACTAAAACTTACAAACACACGCAAAAACTTACACACACACGCCAAAAATAACACATACACAAAAAAACTTACACATGCATACGAAAACTTACACATGCACACGAAAACTTACATGCACACAAAAACTTACACACACACACACACAGACGCAAAACTTACACACACACACACACGAAAACTCACACACACACGCCAAAACTTACACACACACAAAAACTTACACACACACACACACACAAAAAATAACACATTAACACAAAAAAAACTCACACACACACACACAAAAACTTACACACACACACACACACACACATACACACAAAACTTACACACACACAATAAAAATTACACACACACACGCCAAAACTAACATACACAAAAAATTACACACACACACACACAAACTTATACACACACACACAAACACACACACAAAACTTACACACACAAAAACTTACACACACACACACACACAAACTTACACACACACACACAAAAAACTTACATCCACACACAAAAGCTTAGACACACAAAAACTTACACACAAAAACTTCGACCCACACGCAAAAACTTACATCCCCACAAAAACTTACATGCACATAAAAACTTACACACAAACAAAAACTTGCACACACGCAAAAAAACTTACACACACACACAAAAACTTAAACACACACACACATTAAAACTAACGCACACACGCCAAAACTGACACACCGACTAAAAAAATTACACACACAAAAACTTACACACACACACACACACAAAAACTTACACAAGCACACGAAAACAAACATCCACACAAAAACATAAATGCACACAAAAACAAACACACACACACACACACAAAAACTACACACACACACACACACACGAAAACTCACACACACACGCCAAACACTACACACACACACACACACACAAAAACTTACACATGAACACAAAAGACTCACACACACACGCACAAAGACTTGCACACACACACACACACACACAACACACACACACACACGAAAACTTACACACACACGCCAAAACTTACACACACAAAAACACACACACACACACACACAAAAACTAACACAAGCACACGAAAACTTACAACCACAAAAAAACATAAAAGCAAAAAAAAAAATACAAAAACACACACACAAAAAAAATACAAAAACACAAAAACTAAAAAAGACACACACACGCAAAAACAAACACAAACACAAAAACTTACACAGACACACACACACACAAAATCTTACACATTAAAACAAAAAAAACTCACACACACACGAACAAAAACTTACACACACACACACACAAAACTTACACACACACACACACGAAAAATTACACACACAAGACAAAACTTACACACACAAACACTTACACATTAACAAGATAACTTACACACACACACACGAAAACTAACACACACACGCAAAAACTTACACACACACACACACACACACACAACTTACACACACACACACACACACAAAAACTTACACATGCACACGAAAACTAACATGCACACAAAAACTTACATGCACACAAAAACTTACACACACACACACACAAACTAACACACACACACACACACACTAAAACTCACACAAACACGCAAAAAATAACAAACAAGAAAAAAATAAAACACACACACACACATACAAACAAAAAAAAACATGAAAACAAAAAAAAATCACACAAAAAAGCAAAAAAACATAGACACACACACACACACAAAAATTACACACACACACACACACACCAAAACATACACACACACCCAAAAAAATACACACACACAAACTGACACACACACACAAAAACACACACACACACAAACTTACACACACACACACAAAAAACTAAAACACAAAAAAACTAACACACACACACACACACACAAAAACTTACACATGAACACAACAAAAACTCACACACACACGCACAAAAACTTACAAACACGCACACACACGAAAACTTACACACACACGCCAAAACTTACACACACAAAAACTTACACACACACACACGAAAACTTACACACGCACACAAAAAACTTACACACACAAAAACTTACACACACACACAAACTTACACACACACACAAAAAACTTACACCCACACACAAAAGCTTAGACACACAAAAACTTACACGCACACACAAAACTTTACACACACACGCAAAAACTTACAAGCACACAGAAAATTTGAATCGTTCAAAAAAATTCGCACACTCAAAGCAAATTACACACACACACAAAAACTTACCCACACAAAAAAAAAACTTACACACACAAAAACTTACACACACACACACACAAAAACTAACAAATGCATACGAAAACTTAGATTCACATAAAAAAATACACACACACACACACACACACGAAAACTAACACACACACGCGACAAAACTAACACACACAAAAGCTTAGACACACAAAAACTGACACACACACACACACAAAAACTTACAACCACACGCAAAAACTTACATGCACACAAAAACTTACATGCACACAAAAACTTACACACACACTAAAACTTACACACACGCACAAAAACTTACACACACACAAAAACTTACACACACACACGAAAACTTATCCACACACACACACACACACAAAAAAACTTACACATGCACACAAAAACTTACACACACGCACAAAATCTTACACGCACACACAAAAACTTACACACACACACACGAAAACTTACACACACACACGAAAACTTACACACACACATGAAAACTTACACACACACACGAAACCTAACAGACACACGCCGAAACTTACACACACACAAAAAATTACACACACACACACACACAAAAACAAAAAAAAGAAAGAGAAAAAAAAAAAGCACAAACAAACTTAAACCAAAAAACAAACACAAACAAACACCCAAAACTCACACACACGCACACACTAAAACTTACACACACACGCCAAAACTTACACACACACAAAAACTTACACACACACACACACAAAAACTTACACATGCACACGATAACTTACATGCACACAAAAACTTACATGCACACAAAAACATACACACACACACACACACACACACACACACAAACTCACACACACACACACACGAAAACTTACACACACACGCAAAACTTACACACACACACAAACTTACACACACACACACACACACACACACAAAAAACTTACACATGAACACAGCAAAAACTCACACACACACGCACAAAAACTTACAAACACACACACACACACACAAAACTTACACACACACACACGAAAACTCACACACACACACACCAAAACTTACACACACAAAAACTTACACACACACACACACAAACTTAAACACACACACAAAAAAAACTGACACACAAAAACAAACACACAAACACTCACAAACACACACAATAACTAACACACACACATAAAAACGTAGACACACAAAAACTTACACACACACACACAAAAACTTAAACCCACACACAAAAACTTACAAGCACACAAAAACTTACATGCACACACAAAAACTTACACACACACACAAAAACTTACACACACACACACATGAAAACTTACACACACACACGAAAACTTACACACACACTCCAAAACTTACACACACACACAAACTTACACACACACACACACACAAAAACTTACATGCACACAAAAACTTACACACACACACACACACACACACAAAACTCACACACACACACACACACACGAAAACTCACACAAACACACGCAAAAACTTACACACAAACAAAAACAAACAAAAACACACACACACACACACACACACACAAAAACTTACACATGCACACGAAAACTTACATGCACACAAAAACTTACATGCACACAAAACTTACACACACACACACACACACACACACAAACTTACGCACACACACACGAGCACTTACACACACACGCCAAAACTTACACACACAAACACACACACACACACACACACACAAAAAAACAAAAACTTACACATGAACACAAAAAAAACTCACACACACACGCACAAAAACTTAAAAACACACACACACACACAAAACTTACACGCACACACACCAAAACATACACACACACGCCAAAACTTACACACACACAAAAACTTACACACACACACAAACACAAACACAAAAACAAACACAAAAACACTTACACACAAAAAAACACACACACAAACTAACAAACACACACAAAAACTTACACCCACACACAAAAGCTTAGACACACAAAAACTTACACACACACACAAAAACGTACACCCACACGCAAAAACTTACATTCAAACAAAAACTAACATGCACACAAAAACATACACACACAAAAAAACTTAAACAAACGCACAAAAAATTACACACACACACAAAAACTTACACACACACAAAAACTTACACACACACACACGAAAACTTAAATCCACACAAAAACTTACACACACACACACACACGAAAACTAACACACAAACACGACTAAACTTACACACACAAAAGCTTAGACACACAAAAACTTACACACACACACACAAAAACTTACACCCACACGCAAAAACTTACATGCACACAAAAACTTACATGCACACAAAAACTTACATGCGCACAAAAACTTACATGCACACAAAAACTTACACACACACACAAAAACTTACACACACACACACTAAAACTTACACACACACACACGAAAACTTACACACACACAAAAACTTACACACTTACCATATCACAGTTACATTGTCTTAATTTTTCAAATTTTTTTTTAATTTCTGTCACGAAATGCAAGAGTTTGAATATTTCAGTAGTGACTTGTTATGCTTTGCCTTCTCACAGTTAAATTCCCATGATATTTCGAAGTTTATTTTGAATTTCTGTCATGAAATGCAAGAGTTGGAAAATTGGGGTCTTAGTCCACCAGCCCGAATGGTGGAAATCCACTAGCTCAGTATTGGGGTCCCAGTCCACCAGCCTGAACGGTGGAAATTCACTAGCTCAGAATTGGGGTCTTAGTCCACCAGCCTGAATGGTGGAAATCCACTAGATCAATATTGGGGTCTCAGTCCACCAGTCTGAATGGTGGAAATTCACTGTTTAAGTTAGGTTAGGTTAACTTATCATGAGATATCATCATTAGTTAACCTAAACTTTACCGGCGAGTATGGTTAGGTTAGGCTAGATTAAGTTAGGTTAGGTTAAGTTAGGTTAGGTTAGCCCATGTACGCTTCACTTAGGTTAGCTTAGGTTAGGTAAGAGACAGGCAAAAAGTTAGGTGTATGTTTAGGTTAGGTTAGGTTAGATTAAGTTAGGATAGGTTAAGTTAGGTTAGGCTAGGTTAGCCTACGTACGCGCGCGTACGTAGGATACGTACGCCTAACCTAACCTAATCATACACCTAACTTTTTGCCTGTCTCTCACCTAACCTAAGTTAACTTAAGTGAAGCGTACATGGGCTAACCTAACCTAACTTAACCTACCCTAACTTAATCTAACCTAACCAAACCATACTCGCCGGAAAAGTTTAGGTTAACTTATCATGCGATCTAAACATAAGCTAACCTAACCTAACTTAAACAGTGAATTTCCACCATTCAGACTGGTGGACTGAGACCCCAATATTGAGCTAGTGGATTTCCACCATTCAGGCTGGTGGACTAAGACCCCAATTCTGAGCGAGTGAATTTCCACCGTTCAGGCTGGTGGACTGGGACCCCAATACTGAGCTAGTGGATTTCCACCATTCGGGCTGGTGGACTAAGACCCCAATTTTCCAACTCTTGCATTTCATGACAGAAATTCAAAATGAACTTTGAAAAATCAAGAGAATTTAACTGTGAGAAGGTAAAGCACCACACGACACTACTGAAATATTCCAACTCCTGCATTTCACGACAGAAATTCAAAATGAAATTTGAAAAATTAAGAAAATGTAACTGTGATATGGTAAGTGTGTAAGTTTGTGTTGTGTGTAAGTTTTCGTGTGTGTGTGTAAGTTTTCGTGTGTGTGTGTGTGTAAGTTTTTTTGTGTGTGTGTAAGTTTTTGTGTGAATGTAAGTTTTTGTGTGCATGTAAGTTTTTGTGTGCATGTAAGTTTTTGCGTGTGGGTGTAAGTTTTTGTGTGTGTGTGTGTAAGTTTTTGTGTGTCTAAGATTTTGTGTGTGTAAGTTTTTACGTGTGTGTGTGTAAGTTTTAGTGTGTGTGTGTGTGTGTAAGTTTTTGTGTGCATGTTAGTTTTAGTGTGCTTGTGTTAGTGTGTGTGTGTGTGTGTGTGTAAGTTTTTTTGTGTGTGTAAGTTTTTGTGTGTGTGTGTAAGTTTTTGTGCGTGTGTGTAAGTTTTTGTGTGTGTGTAAGTTTTTGTGTGTATGTAAGTTTTTGTGTGCATTTAAGTTTTTGCATGTGGGTGTAAGCTTTTGTGTGTGTGTGTAAGTTTTTGTGTGTCTAAGCTTTTGTGTGTGGGTGTAAGTTTTTGTGTGTGTTTGTAAGTTTGTGTGTGTTTGTGTGTGTGTGTAAGTTTTTGTGTGTGTGTGTGTGTGTGTGTGTGTGTGTGTAGTTTGTGTGTGTGTGTAAGTTTTGGCGTGTGTGTGTAAGTTTTGTGTGTGTGTGTGTAAGTTTTTGTGTGTGTGTGTGTTGTAAGTTTTGTGTGTGTGTGTGTGTGTTGTGTTATGTGTAAGTTTGTGTGTGTGTGTGTGTGTGTGTTGTGTGTGTGTGTGTCATGTGTGTAGTGTGTGTGTGTGTGTGTGTGTGTGTGTGTGTGTGTGTGTGTGTGTGTGTGTGTAAGTTTTTGTGTGTGTGTAAGTTTTGGCGTGTGTGTGTAAGTTTTCGTGTGTGTGTGTGAGTTTTGTGTGTGTGAGTGTGTGTGTGTGTGTAAGTTTTTGTGTGCATGTATGTTTTTGTGTGCATGTAAGTTTTCGTGTGCATGTGTAAGTTTTTGTGTGTGTGTGTGTGTGTGTAAGTTTTGGAATGTGTGTGTAAGTTTTCGTGTGTGTGTGTGTATGTGTGTGTGAGTTGTGTGTGCGTGTGTGTGTGTGTGTGTTAGTTTTTGTGTGATTGTTAGTTTTGTGTGTGTGTGTGTGTGTGTGTAAGTTTGTGTGTGTTTCTAATTTTTTGCGTTTGTGTGTTAGTTTTAGTGTGTGTGTGTAAGTTTTCATGTGTGTGTGTGTGTAATTTTTTGTGTGTGTGTGTAATTTTTTGTTTGTGTGTGTAAGTTTTAGTGCGTGTGTGTAAGTTTTTGTGTGTGTGTGTAAGTTTTTGTGCGTGCGTGTAAGTTTTTGTGTGCTTGTAAGTTTTCGTGTGTGTGTGTTAGTTTTTGTGTGTGTGTGTAAGTTTTTGTGTGTCTAAGATTTTGTGTGCGTGTGTAAGGTTTTGTGTGTGTTTGTAAGTTTGTGAGTGTTTGTGTTTGTATGTAAGTTTTGTGTGTGTGTGTGTGTAATTTTTTGTGTGTGTGTGTGTGTGTTTGTGTTAGTTTTTGTGTGTTTTATTTTTGTCTGTGTGTGTTTGTTTTCGTGTGTGTGTGTGTGTAAGTTTTGTGTGTGTGTGTGTGTGTTGTAAGTTTTGTGTGCGTGTGTGTGTGAGTTTTTGTTGTGTTCTTTTGTTAGTTTTTTTGTGTGTATGTGTGTGTGTGTAATTTTTTGTGTGTGTGTAAGTGTTGGCGTGTGTGTGTAAGTTTTCGTGTGTGTGTTTGTGTGTGTTTTGTGTGTGTGTGTGTGTGTGTGTGTGTGTGTATGTTTTTGTGTGCATGTAAGTTTTTGTGTGCATGTAAGTTTTTGTGTGTATGTGTGTGTGTGTGTGTGTGTGTGTGTGTAAGTTTTGTGTGTGTGTGTAAGTTTTGTGTGTGTGTGTGTGTAAGTTTTCGTGTGTGTGTGTGTGTTGTGTGTGTGTGTGTTTGTTTGTTTGTGTGTGTGTGTGTGTGTGTGTGTGTAAGTTTTTTTTTGTGTTTTTGTTTTTTTTTTCTTGTTTTTGTTCTTTTTCTTTTTTTTGTTTTTGTGTGTGTGTGTGTGTGTATTTTTGCGTGTGTGTGTGAGTTTTGGCGTGTGTGTGTAAGTTTTAGTGTGTGTGTGTAAGTTTTCTTGTGTGTGTGTAAGTTTGTGTGTGTGCATGTGTAAGTTTTCGTGTGTGTGTGTAAGTTTTCGTGTGTGTGTGTGTGTAAGTTTTTGTGTGTGCGTGTAAGATTTTGTGCGTGTGTGTAAGTTTTTGTGTGAATGTAATTTTTTATGTGAATGTAATTTTTCGTGTGCATGTGTAATTTTTTTTGTGTGTTTGTGTGTGTTTGTGTGTGTGTGCATAAGTTTTCGTGTGTGTGTGTAAGTTTTTGCGTGTGTGTAAGTTTTTGTGCGTGTGTGTAATTTTTAGTGTGCGTGTTAGTTTTTGTGTTAATGTAAGTTTTTGTGTGCATGTCAGTTTTTCCGTGTGTGTGTAAGTTTTTGTGTGCGTGTGGGTGTAAGTTTGCGTGTGCATGTAAGTTTTGACGTGTGTGTTTGTTAGTTTTCGTGTGTGTGTGTGTGTGTGTAAGTTTTTGTGTGCATGTAAGTTTTCGTGTGGATGTGTAAGTTTTTGTTTGTGTGTGTGTGTGTGAGTTTGTTATTTTTTGTGTGTGTGTATGTTTTTTAGTGTTTGTGTAAGTTTTTGTGTGTGTGTGTAAGTTCTTGTGCGTGTGTGTAAGTTTTTGTGTGCATGTAAGTTTTTGTGTGCATATTAGTTTGTGCGTATGTGTGTTAGTTTTTGTGAGTGTATTTTATTTTTTTTGTGTTTTTTCCTTTGTTGGTGTGTGTTAGTTTTTTGTGTGTGTGTGTAAGTTTGTGTGTTTTTGTGTTTGTGTGTGTGTAATTTTTTGTGTGTGTATGTTTTTGTGTGTGTGTGATTTTTCGTGTGTGTGTGTGTAAGTTTTTGTGTGTGTAAGTTTTTGTGTTTGTAAGTTTTCGTGTGTGTGTGTGTGTTTGTATGTTTGTGTGCGTGTGTGTGTGAGTTTTTTGTTGTGTTCATGTGTAAGTTTTTTTTTGTGTGTGTGTGTGTGTGTGTAAGTTTGTGTTTTTTTAAGTTTTTTGTTCGTTTGTTTGTATGTTTGTGTTTTTGTGTTTGTGTGTGTGTGTGTGTGTGTGTGTGTGTGTGTGTGTGTGTGTGTGTTTTTGTTTTTTTGTTTGTAAGTTTTGGCGTGTGTGTGTTAGTTTTCGTGTGTGTGTGTGTGTGTGTAAATTTTGTGTGTGTGTGTATGTGTAAGTTTTTTTGAGTGAGTGTGTGAGTTTTTTTGTGTTCATGTGTAAGTTTTTGTATATGTGTGTGTAAGTGTGTAAGTTTTTGTGTGTGTGTAAGTTTTGGCGTGTGTGTGTGAGTTTTCGCGTGTGTGTGTGTGTGTGTAAGTTTTGTGTGTGTGTGTGTGTGTAAGTTTTTGTGTGCATGTAAGTTTTTGTGTGCATGTCAGTTTTCTTGTAAATGTGTTAGTTTTTGTGTGTGTGTGTGTGTGTGTAAGTCTGTGTGTGTTTGTGTGTGTTTAAGTTTTGGAGTGTGTGTGTAAGTTTTCGTGTGTGTGTGTAAGTTTTCGTGTGAATGTGTCAGTTTTTGTGTGTGTTATTTTTTGCGTGTGTGTGTTAGTTTTAGTGTGTGTGTGTGTGTAAGTTTTGTGTGTGTGTGTGTGTGTAAGTTTTTGTGTGTGTGTGTGTGTGTAAGTTTTTGTGTGTGTTTAAGTTTTGGCGTGTGTATGTGAGTTTTCGTGTGTGTGTGTTTGTGAGTTTTGTGTGTGTGTGTGTGTGTGTAAGTTATTTAGTTCAATTTAGTGTGTTTTATCATGAAATATATCGTGTTCATTTGACAGTTTTTGTGTGTGTGTGTGTGTGTGTATTTTTGTGTTTTAGTTATTTTTTGCGTGTGTGTGTATGTTTTCGTGTGTGTGTGTGTTAGTTTTGTGTGTGTGTGTGTGTGTGTGATTGTTTTTCTGCGTGTGTGTGTGTGTTTTTTTTGTGTTCATGTGTTATTTTTTGTGTGTGTGTGTGTGTGTGTGTGTAAGTTTTGGCGTGTGTGTGTGAGTTTTCGTGTGTGTGCGTGTGTGTAAGTTTTGTGTGTGTGTGTAAGTTTTTGTGTGCATGTAAGTTTTTGTGTGCATGTAAGTTTTCGTGTGCATGTCTAAGTTTTTGTGTGTGCGTGTGTGTGTAAGTTTTTGTGTGTGTGTGTGTAAGTTTTTGCTTGTGTGTGTAAGTTTTCATGTTTGTGTGTGTTTAAGTTTTTGTGTGTGTGTGTGTAAGTTTTTGTGCGTGTGTGTAAGTTTTTGTGTGTGTGTAAGTTTTTGTGTGAATGTAAGTTTTTGTGTGCATGTAAGTTTTTGCGTGTGGGTCTAAGTTTTTTTGTGTGTGTGTGTAATTTTTTTTGTGTCTAAGCTATTTAGTTTTGTTTTTTTTTTTTTTTTTGTGTTTTTTAGTTTTTTTGTGTGTGTGTGTATAAGTTTTTTTGTGTGTTAGTTTTTTGTGTGTGTGTGTGTGTATAAGTTTGTGTGTGTGTGTGTGTGTGTGTGTGTGTAAGTTTTTGTGTGTGTATTTTGTTGCGTGTTTGTTTATTTTTTCGTTGGATTGGGTTTAATTTTTGTGTGTGTGTGTGTGTGTGTGTGTGTATGTTTTTGTGTGTGTGTGTGAGTTTTTTTTGTGTTCAAGTTTATTTTTTTGTGTGTGTGTGTGTGTGTGTAATTTTTGGCGTGTGTGTGTGAGTTTTCGTTTGTGTGTGTGTGTAAGTTTTGCGTGTGTGTGTGTGTTATTTTTTGTGTGCATGTAAGTTTTTGTGTGCATGTAAGTTTTTGTGTGCATGTGTAAGTTTGTGTGTGTGTGTGTGTGTGTGTGTGTAAGTTTTTGTGTGTGTGTGTGTAAGTTTTGGCGTGTGTGTGTAAGTTTTTGTGTGTGTGTGTAAGTTTTCGTGTGTGTGTGTAAGTTTTTGTGTGTGTGTGTAAGTTTTTGTGTGTGTGTAAGTTTTTGTGTGCATGTATGGGGATCGGGGGAGGACCTTTGGGGCCCAGGGAGGGCGTTTGGGGATCCGGGGCCCTTGAGGATTGGGTGGTCTTTTGGGAGCCCTGTGGACCTTTGGGGCCTGGGGGAGGACCTTTGGGGGCCGGGGGGACTCTTGGGGGCCAGTGGGCTCTTTGGGGGCCCGGGGGGCCTTTGAGGACCAGGGGAGGGCCTTTGGGTGTCTGAGGAGGGCGGTTGGAGGATAACATTTCGAAATTTTTACTTTTTAGTTTACTTTTTTTTGCAGCGCATCCCTGCGGCACATCCTGCGGCGCTTTCCTGCGGTGCCTCCCTGCGGGGCCTCCCCTGCGGCGCTTTCCTGACCCGCGGCGCATCCCTGCGGCACATCCTGCGGCGCTTTCCTGTGGTGCCTCCCTGCGGCGCATCCCCTGCGGCGCTTTCCTGGCCCACGGCGAATCCCGGCGGCACATCCTGCGGCGCTTTCCTGGCCCACGGCGCATCCCGGCGGCGCTTCTCTGGTCCGGGGGACCTTTGGGGGCACCGGGAGGGCCTTTGGGGCACCGGGAGGGCCTTTGGAGGTCCGGGGGGACAGTTGGGGGCGTGGGGGACATTTGGGGACTGGTGGAGGGCCTTTGGGACCCCGTTGGTCCTTTGGGAGCTCGATGGGCCTTTGGGGGGCCCGGGGGGCCGTTGGGAGTCTGGGGGACCCTTGAGGGCCGGGTGGTCCTTTGGGAGCCCGGGGGACCTTTGAGGACCGGGGGCTTCCTTCGGGGTTGGGGTAGGTGGATCGGAACCCTTTGGGGTTGGGGTAGAGGACCTCACAACGCTGTTCAAATGAAACTTGTGTATTATAACGACCACAGAGTTTCATCCTCAAATCCTCTTCCAAAATCTCTTCAAAAATCATCTTTTAAAATGTCTCTAAGTGTTTCGCCGAAATAATTCCACAACCTGTCTAAAACAGTTTCGCCCAAATAATCCCTAAACGTAATTCAGCGTGTTCCTTTTGTTTTTGGCATCTCTGCGCTAATGCATTTCAAATTAATATGAAACCTGATTCCCGCGCTAAAACAATTCATCGCTAAGATGTTTCTTGGAGAATTGTTTCCATGGCGTTTGGTTATTAATATCTTTTGGAGTTCGACCAAAAGAGTTGTTTCCAAGGCAAAGACATTAATGACTTGGATCTATTCCTGGAGAATCGTTTCTAGGCGAAAATTTTTAAAGTCTGACAGATGATGTCATTGGTTGATTGATCTGTCAAGAAAGGGGAATTAATTTGTTGTTTCTAAGGGGAATTATTGATTCACGATAGGTGAATTGAGGTCGACAGCACAGGTGTTCCAAATTCCCAATGACGGCATAACATTCGCTGAGAGCGTGCACTTACAACAATAACAACAACATCGACCTTGACATTTGCCTCGGAAACAACAAATACTATTTCTGGATCATAACATTCGCTGAGAGCGTGCCAAAAACACACCTGGAGAAAGAGACCATGGAGAAAGAGGTCATTGACCCCATTAACCACGTGTTCTCCCCAGGGATTCCATGCCCATATATGGAGTCCCGTCCGTATTCTATGCCCATATAAGGAGTCCCGTCACGAGTAGCACCCCCCCTTCTACTGACAGATGCCGTGTTTTAAAAACTGGTTAATTTTCAACTTGAAAATAAGCCTAATGCGAATATTAGGAAGAATTCTAATGTTCTGGGTGAAAACTACTAAGACAAATAGTACAAATAAGTATTTCAATAAAAGACAGATGCCGTGTTTAAGAAAAATCTTGTTAATTTTCAACTTGAAAATAAGCCTAATGCGGATATTAGGAAGAATTATAATGTCCTGGGTGAAAACCACTAAAACAAATAGTACAAAATAAATCGTTTCAATAAAAGACAGATGCCGTGTTTCAGAAAAATCCGGTTAATTTTCAACTTAAAAATAAGCCTAATGCGTATAATAGGAAGAATTCTAATGTCCTGGGTGAAAACCACTAAAACAAATAGTACAAAATAAGTTGTTTCAATAAAAGACAGCTGCCGTGTTTAAGAAAAATCCGGTTAGTTTTCAATTTGAAAGTAAACCTAATGCGGATATTAGGAAGAATTCTAATGTCCTGGGTGAAAACCACTAAGACAAATAGAACAAAATAAGTTGTTTCAATAAAAGACAGATGCCGTGTTCAAGAAAAATCCGGTTGATTTTCAACTTGAAAAGAAGCCTAATGCGGATAATAGGAAGAATTCTAATGTCCTCGGTGAAAACCACTAAAATAAATAGTACAAAATAATTCGTTGCAAAAAAAGGCTTTTCCTGGGTGAAAAGCACTAAGACAAATATTACAAAATAAGTTGTTTCAGTAAAAGACAGATGCCATGTTTAAGAAACATCCGGTTAATTTTCAACTTGAAAATAAGCGTAATGCGGATATTAGGAAGAATTCTAATGTCCTGGGTGAAAACCTCTAAGACAAATAATACAAAATAAGCCGTTTCAATAAAAGACAGATGTGTTTAAGAAAAATCCGGTTAATTTTCAACTTGAAAATAAGCCTAATGCAGACATTAGGAAGAATTCTAATGTCCTGTGTGAAAACCACTAATAAAAATAGTACAAAATAAGTTGTTTCAATAAAAGACAGATGCCGTGTTAAGAAAAATCCGGTTAGTTTTCAATTTGAAAATAAGCCTAATGCGGGTATTAGGAAGAATTCTAATGTCCTGGATGAAAACCGCGAAGACAAATAGAACAAAATAAGTCGTTTCAATAAAAGGCAGATGCCGTGTTTAAGAAAAATCCGGCTAATTTTCAACTTGAAAATAAGCCTAATGCGGGTATTAGGAAGAATTCTAATGTCCTGGGTGAAAACCACTAAGACAAATAATACAAAATAAGTCGTTTCAATAAAAGACAGATGCCGTGTTTAAGGAAGATCCGGTTAATTTTCAACTTGAAAAGAAGCCTAATCCGGATATTAGGAAGATTTCTAATGTCCTGGGCGAAAAGCAGTAAGACGAATAGTACAAAATAAGGCGTTGCATTAAAAGACAGAGGCCGTGTTTAAGAAAAATCCGGTTAATTTTCAACTTGAAAATAAGCCTAATGCGGATATTAGGAAGAATTCTAATGTCCTGGGTGAAAACCACTAACACAAATAGTACAAAATAAGTTGTTTCAATAAAAGACAGATGCCGTGTTTAAGAAAAATCCAGTTAGTTTTCAATTTGAAAGTAAACCTAATGCGGATATTTGGAAGAGTTCTAATGGCCTGGGTGAAAACCAATAAAACAAATAGTACAAAATAAGTCGTTTCAATAAAAGACAGATGCCGTGTTGAAGAAAAATCCGGTTAATTTTCAACTTGAAAATAAGCCTAATGCGGATATTAGGAAGAATTCTAATGTCCTGGGTGAAAACCCCTAAGACAAATAATACAAAATAAGCCGTTTCAATAAAAGACAGATGTCATGTTTAAGAAAAATCCGGTTAATTTTCAACTTGAAAAGAAGCCTAATGCGGACATTAGGAAGAATTCTAATGTCCTGGGTGAAAACCACGAACAAAAATAGTACAAAATAGGTTGTTTCAATAAAAGACAGATGCCGTGTTTAAGAAAAATGCGGTTAATTTTCAACTTGAAAATAAGCCTAATGCGGATATTAGGAAGAATTCTAATGTCCTGGGTGAAAATCACTTAGATAAATAGTACAAAATAAGTCGTTTCAATAAAAGACAGATGCCGTGTTTAAAAAAATCCGGTTAATTTTCAACTTGAAAATAAGCCTAAGCCGGATATTAGGAAGAATTCTAATGTCCTGGGTGAAAACCACCAAGACAAATAGAACAAAATAAGTCGTTTCAATAAAAGGCAGATGCCGTGATTAAGAAAAATCCGGTTTATTTTCAACCTGAAAATAAGCCTAATGCGGATAGAAAAATCCGGTTAATTTTCAACTTGAAAATAAGCCTAATGCGGATATTAGGAAGAATTCTAATGTCCTGGGTGAAAACCCCTAAGACAAATAATACAAAATAAGTCGTTTCAATAAAAGACAGATGTCGTGTTTAAGAAAAATCCGGTTAATTTTCAACTTGAATATAAGCCTAATGCGAATATTAGGAAGAATTCTAATGTCCTGGGTGAGTACCACTAAGACAAATACTGCAAAATAAGTAGTTTCAATAAAAGGCAGATGCCGTGATTAAGAATAATCCGGTTAATTTTCAACTTGAAAATAATCCTAATGCGGATATTAGGAAGAATTCTAATGTCCTGGATGAAAACCACTAAGACAAATAGTACAAAATAAGTCGTTTCAATAAAAGACAGATGCCGTGTTTAAAAAAATCCGGTTAATTTTCAACTTGAAAATAAGCCTAATACGGATATTAGGAAGAATTCTAATGTCCTGGGTGAAAACCACTAACAAAAATACTACAAAATAAGTTGTTTCAATAAAAGACAGATGCCGTGTTTAAGAAAAATCCGGTTAGTTTTCAACTTGTAAATAAGCCTAATGCGGGTATGAGGAAGAATTCTAATGTCCTGGGTTAAAACCACTAAGACAAATAATACAAATAAGTCGTTTCAATAAAAGACAGATGCCGTGTTTAAGGAAAATCCGGTTAATTTTCAACTTGAAAAGAAGCCAAATCCGGATATTAGGAAGAATTCTAATGTCCTGGGTGAAAACTACTAAGACAAATACGGTAGTACAAAATAAGTATTTCAATAAAAGACAGATGCCGTGTTTAAGAAAAATCTGGTTAATTTTCAACTTGAAAATAAGCCTAATGCGGATATTAGGAAGAATTCTAATGTCCTGGATGAAAACCAGTTAGACAAATAGTATAAAATAAGTCGTATCAAAAAAAGACAGATGCCGTGTTTAAGAAAAATCCGGTTAGTTTTCAACTTGAAAATAAGCCTTGTGCGAGTATTAGGAAGAATTATAATGTCCTGGGTGAAAACCAGTAAGACAAATAGTACAAAATAAGTCGTTTCAATAAAAGGCTGATACCGTGTTTAAGAAAAATCCGGTTAATTTTCAACTTGAAAACAAGCCTAATCCGGATATTAGGAAGAATTATAATGTCCTGGGTGAAAACCACTAAGACAAATAGTACAAAACAAGTCGTTTCAGTAAAAGATAGATGCCGTTTTTAAGAAAAATCCGATTAATTCTCCACTTGAAAATAAGCCTAATGCGGATATTAGGAAGAAATCTAATGTCCTGGGTGAAAACCACTAAGACTAATAGAACAAAATAAGTCGTTTCAATAAAAGACAGATGCCGTGTTTAAGAAAAAATCCGGTTAGTTTTAAACTTGAAAATAAGCCTATTGCGGGTATTAGGAAGAATTATAATGTCCTGGGTGAAAACCAGTAACGAATAGTACAAAATAAGTCGTTTCAATAAAAGGCAGATGCCATGTTTAAGAAAAATTCGGCTAATTTTCAACTTGAAAATAAGCCTAATGCGGATATTAGGAAGAATTCTAATGTTCTACAAAATATAAAATATCAGTGAACAATAAAATAAATATCTGTGAAATATCCGTACCTATTCGTTGCCTAAGCTTAGAAAAACATTCTGAAAAAAATTTGAATTTTTCGCACATTTTTTAAATTTTTGGGTCACTTGCCCGAGACTCTGGGCGGGTGGGCGCCCCCATTTACCCGTGCCTCAGTCATTTAAACATTTGCCTCTCAATTACTTGGACTATCTGTCTTGGCTTTTCTCTGTCTACAATTACCCAGCCCAGTCTTGATGCAACCTATGCAACCAACGGACCATTCTTAAGACCATAGGCGGGAGTGCCTTGTTTGCCTCTTTTTTAAATTCTTGATCAGCATGCCTAAGACTCTAGGCAGGCATGCCTTTCCAAAAACTAACCTGACAAGTATGTGTCCAATAAGAGTCATTCATACTCCTGCCATTTGCCCGTACCCCAGTCATTTAAACATTTGCCTCTCAGTTACTTGGAATCTCTGTCTTGGCTTTTCTCTGTCTACAATTACCCAGCCCAGTCTTTATGCAACCTATGCAACCTATTGCCCAAAATACTTGATAACTTCAATTCAAAATAAGTGGTCCTGGGTGAAAACCACTAACACAAATAGTACAAAAAAAGTTGTTTCAATAAAAGACAGATGCCGTGTTTAAGAAAAATCTGGTTAGTTTTCAATTTGAAAGTAAACCTAATGCGGATATTAGGAAGAATTCTAATATCCTGGGTGAAAACCACTAAGACAAATAGTACAAAATAAGTCGTTTCAATAAAAGACAGATGCCGTGTTCAAAAAAAATCCGTTTGATTTTCAACTTGAAAATAAGCCTAATGCGGATATTAGGAAGAATTCTAATGTCCTGGGTGAAAACCCCTAAGACAAATAATACAAAATAAGTCGTTTCAATAAAAGACAGATGTCGTGTTTAAGAAAAATCCGGTTAGTTTTCAATTTGAAATTAAACCTAATGCGGATATTAGGAAGAATTCTAATATCCTGGGTGAAAACCACTAAGACAAATAGTACAAAATAAGTCGTTTCAATAAAAGACAGATGCCGTGTTCAAGAAAAATCCGGTTGATTTTCAACTTGAAAATAAGCCTAATGCGGATATTAGGAAGAATTCTAATGTCCTGGGTGAAAACCCCTAAGACAAATAATACAAAATAAGTCGTTTCAATAAAAGACAGATGTCGTGTTTAAGAAAAATCCGGTTAATTCTCAACTTGAAAAGAAGCCTAATGTGGATATTAGGAAAAATCTAATGTCCTGGGTGATTACCACTAAGACAAATAATACAAAATAAGTCGTTTCAATAAAAGACAGATGCCGTGTTTAAGAAAAATGCGGTTTATTTTCATCTTGAAAATAAGCCTAATGCGGATATTTGGAAGAATTCTAATGTCCTGAGTGAAAACCAGTAATACAAATAGTACAAAATAAGTCTTTTCAATAAAATACAGATGCTGTGTTTAAAAAAATCCCGTTAATTTTAAAATTTAAAATAAGCCTAATACGGATATTAGGAATAATTCTAATGTCCTGGGTGAAAACCACTAACACAAATACTACAAAATAAGGTGTTTCAATAAAAGACAGATGCCGTGTTTAATAAAAATTCGGTTAGTTTTCAATTTGAAAATAAGCCTAATGCGCGTATTAGGAAGAATTCTAATGTCCTGGTTGAAAACCACTAAGACAAATAATACAAAATAAGTCGTTTCAACAAAAGACAGATGCCGTGTTTAAGAAAAATCCGGTTAGTTTTCAACTTGTAAATAAGCCTAATGCGGGTATGAGGAAGAATTCTAATGTCCTGGGTGAAAACCACTAAGACAAATAATACAAATAAGTCGTTTCAATAAAAGACAGATGCCGTGTTTAAGGAAAATCCGGTTAATTTTCAACTTGAAAAGAAGCCAATTCCGGATATTAGGAAGAATTCTAATGTCCTGGGTGAAAACCACTAAGACAAATAGTACAAAATAAGTATTTCAATAAAAGACAGATGCCGTGTTTAAGATAAATCTGGTTAATTTTCAACTTGAAAAGAAGCCTAATCCGGGTATTAGGAAGAATTCTAATGTCCTGGGTGAAAACCACTAACAAAAATGGTACAAAATAAGTTGTTTCAATAAAAGACAGATGCCGTGTTTAAGGAAAATCCGGTTAATTTTCAACTTGAAAAGAAGCCTAATCCGGATATTAGGAATAATTCTAATGTCCTGGGTGAAAACCACTAAGACAAATAGAACAAAACAAGTCGTTTCAGTAAAAGACAAATGCCGTGTTTAAGAAAAATCCGATTAATTCTCCACTTGAAAATAAGCCTAATGCGGATATTAGGAAGAATTCTAATGTCCTGGGTGAAAACCACTAAGACAAATAGTACACAATAAGTCGTTTCAACAAAAGACAGATGCCGTGTTTAAGAAAAATCCGGTTAGTTTTCAACTTGAAAATAAACCTAGTGCGGGTATTAGGAAGAATTATAATGTCCTGGGTGAAAACCAGTAAGACAAATAGTACAAAATAAGTCGTTTCAATAAAAGGCAGATACCGTGTTTAAGAAAAATTCGTTAGTTTTCAACTTGAAAATAAGCTTAATGTGGATATTAGAAAGAATTCTAATGTTCTGGATGAAAACTACTAAGACAAATAGTACAAAATAAGTATTTCAATAAAAGACAGAGGCCGTGTTAAATAAAAAAGCGGTTAATTTTCAACATGAAAATAAGCCTAATGCGGATATTAGGAAGAATTCTAATGTCCTGGGTGAAAACCACTAACACAAATGGTCAAAATAAGTTGTTTCAATAAAAGGCAGATGCTGTGTTTAAGAAAAATCTGGTTAATTTTCAACTTGAAAATAAGCCTAATGCGGATATTAGGAAGAATTCTAATGTCCTGGGTGAAAACCACTAAGACAAATAGTACAAAACAAGTCGTTTCAGTAAAAGATAAATGCCGTTTTTAAGAAAAATCCGATTAATTCTCCACTTGAAAATAAGCCTAATGCGATTGTTAGGAACAAATATAAAGTCCTGGATGAAAAACACTAAGACAAATAGTACACAATAAGTCGTTTCAACAAAAGACAGATGCCATGTTTAAGATAAATCCGGTTAATTTTCAACTTGAAAATAAGCCTAGTGCGGGTATTAGGAAGAATTATAATGTCCTGGGTGAAAACCAGTAAGACAAATAGTACAAAATAAGTCGTTTCAATAAAAGGCAGATACCGTGTTTAAGAAAAATTCGGTTAGTTTTCAACTTGAAAATAAGCCTAATGCGGATATTAGGAAGAATTCTAATGTTCTACAAAATATAAAATATCAGTGAACAATAAAATAAATATCTGTGAAATATCCGTACCTATTCGTTGCCTAAGCTTAGAAAAACATTCTGAAAAAAATTTGAATTTTTCGCACATTTTTTTAATTTTTGGGTCACTTGCCCGAGACTCTGGGCGGGTGGGCGCCCCCATTTACCCGTGCCCCAGGCATTTAAACATTTGCCTCTCAATTACTTGGACTATCTGTCTTGGCTTTTCTCTGTCTACAATTACCCAGCCCAGTCTTGATGCAACCTATGCAACCAACGGACCATTCTTAAGAACATAGGCGGGTGTGCCTTGTTTGCCTCTTCTTTAAATTCTTGATCAGCATGCCTAAGACTGTAGGTAGGCATGCCTTTCCAAAAACTAACCTGACAAGTATGTGTCCAATAAGAGTCATTCATACTCCTGCCATTTGCCCGTACCTCAGCCATTTAAACATTTGCCTCTCAATTACTTGTACTATCTGTCTTGGCTTTTCTCTGTCTACAATTACCCAGCCCAGTCTTGATGCAACCTATGCAACCTATTGCCCAAAATACTTGATAACTTCAATTCAAAATAAGTGGTCCTGGGTGAAAACCACTAACGCAAATAGTACAAAAAAAGTTGTTTCAATAAAAGACAGATGCCTTGTTTAAGAAAAATCCGGTTAGTTTTCAATTTGAAAGTAAACCTAATGCGGATATTAGGAAGAATTCTAATATCCTGGGTGAAAACCACTAAGACAAATAGTACAAAATAAGTCGTTTCAATAAAAGACAGATGCCGTGTTCAAGAAAAATCCGGTTGATTTTCAACTTGAAAATAAGCCTAATGCGGATATTAGGAAGAATTCTAATGTCCTGGGTGAAAACCCCTAAGACAAATAATACAAAATAAGCCGTTTTAATAAAAGACAGATGTCATGTTTAAGAAAAATCCGGTTAATTTTCAACTTGAAAAGAAGCCTAATGCGGACATTAGGAAGAATTCTTATGTCCTGGGTGAAAACCACTAACAAAAATAGTACAAAATAAGTTGTTTCAATAAAAGACAGATGCCGTGTTTAATAAAAATCCGGTTAGGTTTCAATTTGAAAATAAGCCTAATGCGGGTATTAGGAAGAATTCTAATTTCCTGGGTGAAAACCACCAAGACAAATAGAACAAAATGAGTCGTTTCAATAAAAGGCAGATGCCGTGATTAAGAAAAATCCGGTTAATTTTCAACCTGAAAATAAGCCTAATGCGGATAGAAAAATCCGATTAATTTTCAACTTGAAAATAAGCCTAATGCGGATATTAGGAAGAATTCTAATGTCCTGGATGAAAACCACTAAGACAAATAATACAAAATAAATCGTTTCAACAAAAGACAGATGCCGTGTTTAAGAAAAATCCGGTTAATTTTCAACTTGAAAAGAAGCCTAATGTGGATATTAGGAAAAATCTAATGTCCTGGGTGATTACCACTAAGAAAAAATGCAAAATAAGTCGTTTCAATAAAAGACAGATGCCGTGATTAAGAAAAATCTGGTTAATTTTCAACTTGAAAATAAGCCTAATGCGGATATTAGGAAGAGTTCTAATGTCCTGGGTGAAAACCACTAACAAAAATACTACAAAATAAGTTGTTTCAATAAAAGACAGATGCCGTGTTTAAGAAAAATGCGGTTAGTTTTCAAGTTGAAAATAAGCCTAATGCGGGTATTAGGAAGAACTCTAATGTCCTGGGTGAAAACCACTAAGACAAATAATACAAAATAAGTCGTTTCAATAAAAGACAGATGCCGTGTTTAAGAAAAATCCGGTTAGTTTTCAACTTGAAAATAAGCCTTGTGCGAGTATTAGGAAGAATTCTAATGTCCTGGGTGAAAACCACTAAAACAAATAGTACAAAATAAGTCGTTTCAATAAAAGGCAGATACCGTGTTTAAGAAAAATCCGGTTAGTTTTCAACTTGAAAATAAGCCTAATGCGGATATTAGGAAGAATTCTAATGTTCTGGGTGAAAACTACTAAGACAAATAGTACAAAATAAATATTTCAATAAAAGACAGATGCCGTGTTTAAGAAAAATCTTGTTTATTTTTTAACTTGAAAATAAGCCTAATGCGGATATTAGGAAGAATTCTAATGTCCTGGGTGAAAACCACTAACAAAAATAATAAAAAATAAGTCGTTTCAATAAAAGACAGATGCTGTGTTTAAGAAAAATCTGGTTAATCTTCAACTTGAAAAGAAGCCTAATCCGGATATTAGGAAGAATTCTAATGTCCTGGGTGAAAACCACTAAGACAAATAGTACAAAATAAGTCGTTTCAATAAAAGACAGATGCCGTGTTTAAGAAAAATGCGGTTAATTTTCAACTTGAAAATAAGCCTAATGCGGATATTTGGAAGAATTCTAATGTCCTGGGTGAAAACCAGTAAGACAAATAGTACAAAATAAGTCGTTTCAATAAAAGACATAATGCCGTGTTTAAGAACAACCCGGTTAATTTTCAACTTGAAAATAAGCCTAATTCGGATGTTAGGAACAATTATATTGTCCTGGGTGAAAACCACTAAGACAAATAGTACAAAATAAGTCGTTTCAATAAAAGACAGATGCCGTGTTTAAGAAAAATCCGGTTATTTTTAAATTTGAAAATAAGCCTAATGTGGGTATTAGGAAGAATTCTAATGTCCTGGGTGAAAACCACTAAGACAAATAAATCAAAATAAGTCGTTTCAATAAAAGGCAGATGCCGTGTTTAAGAAAAATCCGGTTAGTTTTCAACGTGTAAATAAGTCTAATGCGGGTAGGAGGAAGTATTCTAATGTTCTGGGAGAAAAGCACCAAGACAAATAAATCAAATAAGTCGTTTCAATAAAAGTCAGATGCCGTGTTTAAGGAAAATCCGGTTAATTTTTAATTTCAAAAGAAGCCTAATCCGGATATTAGGAAGAATTCTAATGTCCTGGGTGAAAACCACAAAGACAAATAGATCAAAATAAGTCGTTTCAATAAAAGGCAGATGCCATGTTTAAGAAAAATCCGGTTAGTTTTAAACTTGAAAATAAGTCTAATGCGGGTATGAGGAAGAATTCTAATGCTCTGGGTGAAAAACACCAAGACAAATAATACAAAATAATTAGTTTCAATAAAAGACAGATGCCGTGTTTAAGGAAAATACGGTTAATTTTCAACTTCAAAAGAAGCCTAATCCGGATATTAGGAAGAATTCTAATGTCCTGGGTGAAAAGCATTATGACCAATAATACAAAATAAGTCGTTTCAATAAAAGACAGATGCCGTGTTTAAGAAAAATCTGGTTAATTTTTAACTTGAAAATAAGCCTAATGCGGATTTTGTCAGTGATTAAGGTTTAAGTTATCTTTGTTTCTGTGTATTTGATTTTTTTTCCTTTTTAGTGTACTTTACTCCGCTTGTTTTGTATAAAAGTGGGTTATAAATAAATTATTATTATTATTATTATTAGGAAGAATTCTAATGTCCTGGGTGAAAACCACTAAGATAAATAATACAAAATAAGTCTTTTCAATAAAAGACGGATGCCTTGATTAAGAAAAATCCGGTTAATTTTGAACTTAAAAATAAGCCTAATGCGGATATTGGGAAGAATTCTAATGTCCTGGGTGAAAACCACTAAGACAAAAAATACAAAATAAGTCGTTTCAATAAAAGAGAGATGTTCTGTTTAAGAAAAATCCGGTTTATTTTCAACTTTAAAAGAAGCCTAATTCGTATATTAGGAAAAATTATAATGTCCTGGATGAAAACCACTAAGACAAATAGTACAAAATAAGTCGTTTCAATAAAAGACAGATGCCGTGTTAAAGAAAAATCCGGTTAATTTTCAACATGAAAATAAGCCTAATGCGGATATTAGGAAGAATTCTAATGTCCTGGGTGAAAACCACTAACACAAATAGTCAAAATAAGTTGTTTCAATAAAAGACAGATGCCGTGTTTAAGAAAAATCCGGTTAGTTTTCATCTTGAAAATAAGCCTAATGCGGGTATTAGGAAGAATTCTAATGTCCTGAGTGAAAACGACTAAGACAAATAATACAAAATAAGTCGTTTCAATAAAAGACAGATGCCGTGTTTAAGAAAAATCCAGTTAATTTTCAACTTGAAAATAAGCCTAATGCGGGTATTAGGAAGAATTCTAATGTCCTGGGTGAAAAGCACTAAGACAAATAGTACAAAATAAGTCGTTTCAATAAAAGACTATGCCGGGATTAAGAAAAATCCGGTTAATTTTTGGATTCGTTTTAAGGCGTAGACTTCTTTCCATTTCATTATAGGTGTCCCTGACTGGGGAAGGGGCATTCAAGGGAAAGAGAGGTCTTTGTAAGGATGTGGCGTTATATGTTCTAGAACAAAATGGCGTAAGTCCAAATGTCCGTAAAAGAAGGGATTTTCTATAAAATAAGAGCATAAAAAATATTTATCATTTATGGCTGAGTTGCGTGGTTTTGACCTATATTTTGGACAATTCTATTCAGTTTTATTTAGGCTAGAAATTGTTCTTGTGTTTTTATTTGTTTTCAATTTTTATCTGGGCATCTTAATCTTATATTAATGTAAAATGTATCTGTAAATCGTTGAGAAGTTCATTAAAGTCTGAATTCAAAATATTTTTTTTCAATCGGAAGAGGTCCCATGTTTTTATTTTTTCTTTAAGCTCTATGTGCATTCGTTCTAAGTTGATATCAGTTCCTTTAGAACAACTAAATAAATTTCATAAAAAAAGTTTTCAAAAAAGCAGATACTTTAAATGGACACTTTAGTCTAAAGACACTTTAGTCTAAAGACCTTTTGGGGCTACAACTCCCCTCATTTATGGCTACAATTTGAGCTCGTTTACGTTCTAGCATCGCTTTTTACTTTTAATAGAAAATGCCTATTCTTAAAACTATATTCTCCTAAAACTTAGAAAAGAAAATTACAAAAAAAAAACAAGTGAACGTTACATTTCAAAAATTGTGAAGTTTGGCAGTGAGCATCTAATAATGCCGTCTAAGATTCATCTATAGAAGTCATTATGGCAATCTTATTAACCTAATAAGGTTATGTTCATGGTAATGGTAATCTTAGGTACCTTAATGGTAAACTTAAACGTAATGATAAAAGGGTAGTCTTAGGTGCCTAAGATGCATCTTCTTAATAATTCTTTATTGTTTTTAAGTTAGGACTTTACTCTTTGGAATGATATTAACTGACTCCTTGACTATTTTAATGAAAATCTAAAGAACGTTACAAATTGGACGAGTTTAAAATAATCGTTAATATTTGGTTCAGCCTATCCTGATACCAATTATAAGAATTCTCGAAGTGAACAATTTGAACAAGGGCCATCTACATCCTCATATTGGTTTACCGGAGAAAAAAAGAGGTTTAACGGTAAGTTACAATATTATTACCACCGAATATAACCAGAGTTAGTTTCAAAATCTTCTAAACTACACGGTAGGTGTTTTAAGCACAAGAGATGGTGGTTGGAAACCTTTCAAAAAGAAAAAAATCCCTGATTTTGTCTGTGGAAAATCTAGAATCTAACCCAAAAATAATCTCTTTGCCTTTCTATTCATTAGAAAAGTGACGGGAAAACATTGGTCCGGAGAATTAAAATGTAGGGAGCTTGTCTTTGGTCGCAACTTTGAGCATAAAGTAGTTACAAATTGCAAATACGACAATGCCATCTATTTCATAACTTAGATAAAAATGTACCTTCAAAATCAAAGTGCCGAAACCGAATGAAATTTACGTCTAAAAAACTTTGATTTTTACTTAGTAAGTTGAACCTCAGGGGAGCCCCCTCGTTGTTTTTCTGTATTTTAGGTAATTTTGCCTGCTTTCACGTTTTTTTTCATATGAGACTGAGTCGTCTTTCCCTTGTCTACCCTCTTGGGAAATTCGTACGCGGGGGGTGGTGGTGGTGGTAGAGTGATTGCGAATTTCATGGTAGCATTAGACGTTCAGCGAATTTTATTTGCTATTCACTGTTATAAGTGATGTACTGTTGTTTTTTTTTGTGTGGGTTCCTCTAAAATAATCACTTAATGTGTCCCTTCTCGTGGGGGTACATTGTGACTAATTATTTATTTAAAAACTATGGGAAACCATTAAGACTAGACCCCGGCGCCGCGCCGGCGGATCGACTGAACGCCGCAAATGAGAGGCCTGGTTGACCGCCACCGAAGTGTCGCTACGCCACAGGCGCGCCGCCGCATGTGGAGGCGCGGTGTTCAGCTGACTTTGAATTAATTTTGTGGCAATTCTTTATTGCGTCAACCGCAAAGTCGGAGCTTTTCTTTCTCGTGTGGAGCTTTTCTTTCTATGCCCAAATTTTATTTCCCCGAAAATCTATGCGTCACCCCGAAAAAAATTGGTTCCCCGAATCCCCAAAAATCACCCAATGACGGTGCCACCCCTAGAGATTTATCACCAGTGACTTTCCCTGCCAAATATTACTTTGCATACTATAATTCATCACTGCTCTCTTGTTCGTTAATTTTCGTCTCTTTTGTTACTTTGCATACAAACCAGACAGATGCAATTGCAATATATACAGTTCTTCATATGTTGACAAAAAAAAGTATCGTCTTTATGAAATGAGATTATATCATTTCGAATTCAGCTTCCCAATTGCTATTTCTTACATCATTCATAGTCAAGTTGAATTTTTAAGTTGAATAGAACGTAGTCACTACTATACAGCTTCAGTTGGATTTTGAAATTGATAGTCCACAGATTGTTTCTATAACTGAAACGTATATTTGCAGAATTTTGTTTTATTTTGCTGTTTTCGATAAGATTTTCTTAATGTTTAATGCACAATTATTGAACGCATGATAGTTTAAAGAAAATAAAATCTTCTTTCTGAAAAAATTTACCCCCCCCCCCTCAAAAAAAACCTTCTATTGAGACAAAATTCAGCTACATACTAGGCTACGTACAAGGTTCGGGAATTAAAAATTGAAACGGAAGTTACCCCAAAAATATGATTCATAAAAAAATTGTAAATTATTACCTATAGGGGGGGGGGATATGGGGCTATCATTTCTAAATGATAATACCTATTTTTTTTTTAATTGAAAGCAGAGATGCCAAAAAGGTAATTTATTATTTTTATTTAAAGTAGAGACGGAAGAAAATGATATCAAATTCCCTGGGAAACCATTGAAATATTTTGATGGACCCAGGGCCCCATATTGAGACTTGTTCATTGTCTTAGGTAATTTGCGATTTCTCATAGGCTACTGGCCTAATTTGGGTTGTGTGTGTGCTCCCTTTTAATTAGATCCTTTGAATCTTATTGAATGCCACGGCGAATCTATGATTCAGTTTTCCAGTTGAGGTATATCTGAATAATTCGACATTTTTGTTGTTGTCATTGTACCCCTTTACTCATACCCTTAATTTTTTTTTCAAGGAACACTGGTGAATTAGGACATTATTAAGTAAATTATTTTTTTAATGTAAAGCTTATACGGTATCCTATCAAGGTGGTATCCAGAGGGGGAGGGGGTTATTACGTTTAAATGATAATATCTCGAATTTTTTTTATTGAAAGCAGGGATTCCAAAAAATTAATTATTTTTTTTAACTTGAAGCAGAGAGGGTATCCTATCAAGGTGGTAATTTTTATAAGCATTTGGAAATCAAAGCTTAAACCCAATAACTGATACTAAGTCTCCTAACATTTTGCTTGGATTAAAAGTGACGAACTAGGAAGAAAATCTCAACATCTTCCTGGAGCTACTTCAGTCTGCATATTTAAAACGGATTTAATTACATTTAAAACGGATGAGCTTTTCATTTTTTACCTAAGAAAATAGCTGGCACTTCATTTTTCTTCATACCGAATAAACCATTAAGTGTTTTTTGTTTTATTGTAATTGAAGTGTTCTAATGCGAAGTGTTCATCATATATTTTTCAATATGATAAATTTACTACTTTTAGATGCAGTTTTTTATTTAGCTGATTATTAGGTATTTATGAGTTTATAATTTGGAATAAATCCCCCCAAGAAAAAAAAATAATAATATCCAAAAGAGCAGCCAAAAGCAATAAAAAAAAGCAGCAGTTCAGGATTAGCCTACATGACATATATTCTATAAAGAAACCAAAAAAAAACTTAAAATGTTTTTTTTTTTAATTGTTATTAAAAATTAGTTTTTAATACAAGGAAGGCTTTTTAGGAATCCAAAAGAGCAAAAAAAAAATTAATATCAAAGTCCCCCATTTCAACTGGTTTAAAGGTGACAAAACAGATATTGGAAAATGGCATTATGAAAAAATTAAGCTTCTAAGTTCAAACTTATATTCAAAGTTTTTACCCAGATTTTCGTGATACGGTATTTGAAGTTTTGTATGCAGTAATGTTCGATGAAAAAAAACTACTAATTTTGATAATTGTTTATGTTAAGAATACATAGCTAATAGATATTTCAACTATTATGCAAGGGTTCTGAAACGCAACAGCCATTTCGTTTCTACCAGCTTTCTGCTTCTCTTGATGAATAACGAAGAAGACCAGTTTCCAGCCAGCGACTTGTGAAATTTTGAACCCATGAATAGGGTTGTAAATTTAATCTGTTGTAAATTTAAGCTGTGATTTGAGAAAGACTGATGAAAACATTAATGTTTGCGGTCAACATTGATCTTGTCGGCGCCGCACCGCCAACATCCTACTGGCGGCGTGGTGCCGCTGCTGTTTTTTGCCCCGCCGCTGCCGGTCTTCCCTCATCAGCGCGGCGCCGGGGTCTAATTAAAACGCTGTCATTGAGTTGGTCTCTGAGGGAAATGTCTTGAAAAACTACGGACTAAACCACATATCTAAGTATCTAGGACGTATATAGGTATCTAAAACTACGTATCTAGGAATAAAAATCTTAAGATAATTATGAAAACCAAAGGGAAGATGCATGTATCTGCTTTTGCTCGAGGAATTAAAGAAATTCGTGCAAAATTACCCACAGTCATAGGTGATGTATGGTCATTATAACCTAAATGTCCAATTTTTTCTGTTTCACCAAGTGTTTTTTTTTTTTTTTCGAAATCGATCATTTGCTTGGTTTTTTTTTTTTTTTTTTTTTTTTTTTTTTTTTCTTTTTTTTTCTTTTCCTTCAGTAAAATATTTTACCGATAGCAAAAGACTTTAAGACGCCTCACGGACTGAAATCCAGTGCACCGTGGGATGTTTTCCTTAAATTTTATAAGCTTGATAAAGATAATGAGTAAACGTTTTTACTGTATTTCTTAGACATTGCTATGTAGACTTTATTTAAGGGGCTTCATAGAATATTACAACTGCCCTACTTTTAAAGCTGCACAAATCGATGGATTTAGCTGACCTTAAGCTATGGCGCTACGTATGACTACCTCGCCTCTGAACAGACTGAAAGCTAAATTAATTCCGTTAACCGCTGGAACTTTCGTTTGTTTTTCTTTAGCTCTTTCAGTAATTTCACTCCTATAAAGGCAAGAAGCTCACATTTATCCACTAAAACCTATCACAAAGACAAACGTGCGCTTGGGCACCTATACATACAAAAATAAAGGGGAAAACCTCTGCCTTGTCTTTTCTTCTTCTTCTTCTTTCTTATTTGTACACTAATGGAGTTCATCAAATAAGTAGGCTGTGCTAATTTAAATGGTTTTAAGTGCCCAAATTATATATTTTCCATCTATTATGTCACTTCTCTTTGTCTTGTCTCGCGCTAAGCTCAAAGAAACTAACAAAAAAAACGGGTGTTATAATGCGTCAATGAATGAACAACTTGAACAGTAGGGGGTTTATCATACAAGTATTCTAAAACTATCTTGAAAAAATGCCAAGTTTCACCAAACGGTAAATGGTGTTGATAATTTTTTTTTCTTTTTACAAGTACCCTAAAACTAATAGCATGAGCCAAAGAGTATGGGTAACTAATAAGAGTGGAAACTGGCGCGAGTATTGACAAAAACAAACGCTATGAACGCCATCTGACGTTTGTAGACACTTAACATTTTTTCAGTGTAATAATAAGAATAATTAATTTAATTAGGGTAACTGGTAAATTTAAGGTAGTAATACGTTTTTGATCTCAGTTCCTGACAGAAAAATGACTACAGAGCTTGAAAAAATGCCAAGTTTTACCAAACGCTAAATGGTGTTGATATTTTTTTTTTTTTTTTTTTTTTTTTTTTTTTGATATAGCGCCAGTTCACACTCTCATAAGTTACACGTACTCTTTGGCACAAGCCTTTGAATTTTTTCTTAATGTTTTTTTGTTGTTTTTTTTTCAGAAAAGGAGAGGGAGCAAAGAAGAGACACGATACAACAGGAAACAGTTGGTTTCCCTGTTGGCTCTCCTTCCAACCGTAAAAGAAAGCGTAGATCAAAGTCACGCTCAACTGTTGAGAATCCTGAAGGCAACGCCGAACATTTGGCAAGTCGATGCAGGAAAGTAGGGTCTGAAGAAAGAGAGATTGATAAAATAATACCGTCTCCTTCCAATTCTGGGTATAAGTCACGTCGTAAAGCGAAGAATAAGAAATACAAATCACGCGCATCTACAAAGGATTTGGGAGTTGAAAGCAAGCAATCAAGACCCAAATCGGTGGAGCCTGAAAGTGTTAGTGTATTGACAGTAGCCCGTCATCTAAGCACAGCTGACGATCATCTCGGCTCTCTCGCGCCCAAAATTACTTCAATTTTTTCAAGGGTTGTTGCCTTAGAGGACGAAACTGTGGGAAGTTCAAATAAACTACTAGACGATAGTTCAGTTAGGAATGCTCTCAACATGGCCAAAGAAAAATTCATTGCTCTCTTAGACATCGACAATTTGGATAAAAAGTCTAAAAAGCGAATGGAGAAAGCCATTCAACTTGTCGAAGCATTAAATTTGAAATTCCCTGTGAAATCCTCAGTGTCATCTATCCCATTCCTTAACCACACAATTGACAATCATTATTTCTCCCAGATCGTTGCTGACATTTTAGTTTCATCTGGTCGACCAAGTCTATCTGATAATGAATTAGAAAGTATAATCGTTAGACTTTTACCGACTTCCAGCAAAAAGTACGGCTTGTCGAGTGACGAACTTGAAGTAGTGTCAACCTCTAATGCACTACCCGTATTGACCACAAATGCCAGTGTTGTTTCAAGCACCTCGCAAGAAGTACCCGTTACACCAGGGAATTGCTGCTCCCCAGAATCTTTGTTTGATGAATTGAGTGTGAATTGCCCCACTTCGTTTTCGTCTCCCTTATCAACTGCACCAAAAGCTCCTGCTACTGACTTCTACTTTCTCCAGCCACAACAGGAGCCAAAATTTCCACAGCCACAGCTTTCTGTTGAATTTGAATCTACATTTGGCTCTCAAGTTCTACCCTGCGAATCTAGTCCTCAAGATCTGTGTCCTTCCATTCCTAATAACTATCGTTACTTCAACCAGGGAACAATCAAAAATATAACAGGCTCTGAGGATCCCATGTATTCAAGTTAAAGGCGCTCGAAACACTCCACTTAAGGGTCCAATAGACGTTGTGTTTTTGAAGCTAAAAATAGCTGTATTTTCTTATAACCGGACCATGCTACGCAATCTTATGGGCCTGTTTTCTTGGTAAATGATTGTTTTAAGTGTGTTTTAATGCTCGTGTATTTAATCCCGCCGCCCCCCCCCCCCCAGAAATTTTGTCTTGTAAAAACATGACAAAATGCGTGCAGACAAAATTTTATATGTTTTAAAGTTGTTTTTGTAAACCCCCGTTCCCCACCCGAGCCAAAATCCTGCTTAGGGTCTTGTTTGATACACAGCCAGCTGTGTTTTTTTTTTAGGGATTCCTGTTTATAGTTTTTTTTTGTTTGGGGAGGGGGTCTGCCAGCTGTATTTTTACTAGGGGTTGTAGACAGATTTGCTTGAGAGAGTACTTTTATAGTTTTGAGCAGAATCCTCGCCTTTAATTTTCCTAATAGGCTAATTAGTGTTTTTTACAAACAAGATCTCTGTCTCTAGCTACCAAAGAACAATGGATAAAAAAGATAGACAAAAAATGTGGTAACAAAGCGAAAATTGTACCATGAATTTATTCTGATGCATTGGTATATATTTGGGACAACTCAACAAAAGAAGAGGAGAACAAAAAAAAACTAGTAATAAAAGATAATAACAAATTATTCAAACTGTTGACTCAAATGTTCAACTTAGAATTAATAACTTTTTTAATGACAAGCCTGTGAAAACATCTCTTGGAAAGGTAAAATCTCGTTAAATCTCACTAAAAATTCTCTCTGTTGAACCAAAGTAGACATTTCCCCTATGAGCATCCATCCTTCAAAAATTTGAATATTTTGCTACGACATCGTTGCTTCTTCTTTGAAAGAAGTCATATTGCCTTGTACGACCTTATCATCAACTAAATTCTACTTCTGCTTATCAAGGATTGAACAGTTTGTCGTTCTCTTCACTTGTGGTTCATTTGTTATATCATTTATCGCAATTCCATTTTGTTTCTGTTATTTAACTGTTTGTAGTTACAAAAAAAACTGTTCATTGTTTGGTTTATACGTTTGTTGTTTTAAACTGTTCATTGTTTGGTCATTGTTTGGTTAAAAGACTGTACTAGGCGTAAAAGACTAATCTCAACTGGACAACGGTATTTATATAGTTCGGTTGGGTCTCTTTAACGACATGTCTTGCTATACTGGTAACTTTAAATAATTGTGCATGCATGGTTTTTAACGAATAAGGTTGTGTGACTCCTTGATTCTTCTCCTTCTTCTCTGAAAAATGTTTTTGAGGAATTGCAGCTTTGCCTAATAAGGCTTTAATGAAGTTATGTACTGTAGACACTTAAGATATTTTTATTAGGTTTTATTAGGTTAACTTAGGGTAGTGAGATTAGATGGCAAATTTTATTCAATGGCTCATTTCATTCCGGAGTAAGGTCAATGGCCTCTTGACTTTGGGTAGTGGTATTTCAAGAGGCTTTGTGCTCCACAACACAAATTGTTCTGAAGAGTAGAAAAATCAAAAACGTCTAAAGGGTTGTTTCAGCGGGGGAAACATAGTTTGTTCAATGATTTTTTTTTTTTTTTTTTCCAGTATCTAATATACAATATTTTGATATTAAAAAAAATCAAATGCAAATATTCATATGAGTGAGAAAAGAGAATATAACGCGTTTATACAAATAAAAAAACAGGAATCTATATATAATCTAGGAAGTAAATAAGACATAAGAAAACGAATTGATAAAACTTATTTAGTTTGAGAAGGTTGGCAGTGAATCTACGTTTTAAGCGGCTTTCACACTACGTGCTTAATATTCTATGCTAAGTATTTAAGTTACATTGTGTTAACCATTAACTTTCATAATTAAAGCAATCCTTTCACACAAGGCTACCGAAAACTTAAAATACCATCATCATTATTGTCTAAAACCATCATAATCAAACTTTTCAAATATAAAAAATGTAGGAGTGGAGATGGGGATTCAAGCTCTGATGAAGAGTGAAGGCTCTCTAGAGCAATTTTGTTAATTTAGGTTCAAAATTCGTTTGTTGCCTATCCATGAATTCTATTTCGGGAATTCCTCAAATTCAGTGTTGACTCTTTGTTACGTAGCATAAACTCTCGAGTCTAATTGGAGTTTTTGTTTATTTTGATGGTAATGCGGAGCCCTTTCAAATGCGGACCCCAACTGGGCCCAATCAACCTTTATTCGGCCCTGCCTATGGTAGGGGTAAAATTTGCTCCGTAAGGTCGCGTAACGCTATGTAAAATCGTAATATTTACTATTGTGAAAGACTTAACAGCGTTGTGTGAAAGCACCACTACAAAAAATGCCACAACGTTTTTTACTTACCGCTGCCATTTATAGCATCGATAAAACTGAGAAACATTCTAATTGAGATGTGTACTTTATCAAGGAGGATAGTATAGTGAAGATATGGAAACTTCACCGGTGCAAGTTATCAATTCTAGCAGATTCGGTTGTGCTAGTTTGATGTGTTAGCTGTTTATCAAAACTAAGAAACATTTTAATTGAGGTGTGTACTACGTCAAGGAGGATAGTATAGTGAAGCCATGGAAACTTCACCGGTGTATGTTATCGATTCTAGCAAATACGGTTGTGTTAAGAAAAATTATATTTGGAAGTTAAATTTTAATACAGTTTTCTTATGAAAAATTATTTTCAGTGTATATAATCTGCATAGGAAAAATAGGGCAGAGATTCTTTGCTTCTTTAGGGGGCATTTCAGGTTTTCTTGAGCTACCTTACTGTTGTGTCTTGCTCATATATCTCTTTACTTATTGGATATGCATTTCAATGTCGTCATTTTTATTTTCTTTATTACTATCGGAATGTCTTATGATAGAAACGAGGGTGCACCTTTTCACAAGATTTAATAAAGAAATTTAATAAATAAGGGCATTTTTAGGAAAAATTTTTATGTGAAATGAACAAGATATTGATATAGGCCTGGAAAGCTTTTGCTCTTTCGATCTGAAAATTTATATAGGCATAAACGAATCAAAATTCCAAGAATTTTCAAAGAATGTGGCCATTTTATGAGCTCTATTTCTTCTTCTAATTCACTAAATTAATTTTCAAAATAAAATTGTAAAAAAATGGCGGTAAATAGGTATGTTGTAGTGATGCATCCATATCAGTGGCAGTTATCTAAGGAGATGGTGTTAAAAGTGTTGCTCAGGGACCAAGCGGCTTTTAAAATACTTCCGATGCGATCTTTAACTTAAGTTGTTAACCCATGGATTTAATAAGGGGCTGTGCATCTCGATGTGCCATTTATTACGCCACCGTGGGTGGCGTGGGCCACCTTCTTGTGTGCAATTTTTGAAAATCGGAAACTTCAGGATTTATAACCTTCTACACAAAGTCAACTCGGCTTAATGAAAGTGTCATAACACTAAGAACATTTCAATTTGTTTTTTGATGTTTTGTAGAGGCTCATATTGCCCCCCCCCCCCCGAAAAAAAACAGTTTATTCCTAGTCAAAGTGACTTAGTCTTCTAAACAGCAATATTCAAACTTTTTTTGATACTTATGCATTATACGAGAAACGCACTCGAGAACTTGTATCGCGAACATGAGACATTAATCGTTTTTCACGGTGTTAATACCAGACAATTAGCTCCGACTGTGGAAACTACAACAACGAATTATGGAAGGGGGGCCGCCCAGAACGCATTATATTAAAAATGTAACCTAAACTAACCTTAACCAAAATACCAACTAAATATTTAATTAAAATATTGCTACAATGTAGTTTTCCACCGAGCCGAAGCTAATTGTCGTGTATTAACACCGGGAAAAACGGGTAATGTCTCATGTTCGCGATCTCAAGTTCTCGAGTTTGTTTCTCATATAATACATAAGTGCCCTTTTTTGCGTCCTGAATCATCAAAACCGTCCGAAATTTCATTCCTCTGCAGTTTTTCATTTTATGTCATAAAAATTGGTAAATTTTGCGCAACTTGATGCAAATCTTTTCTTTTTAATAATAATTTTAATTCATATCATTTTTTTTTTAACGCAGCACATTTTTTTTTACATTAAAAAAAGAAATATATAGATTCCACGTGCTGAATCCAGTGTTTACGTCTAAATAACTGCGCAATAGTACCATCTCGAGTTTCCTGAAAATGCATTTAAATTTCAATGGAAACTGAGTTCCAAAAATTCTGAACCACAAATGTAATTCCTGCTGAATTTAAAATGACGTCTTAAAGTGTTTTGTTTCATTCTCAGGTATCAAAGCTTGCATCCAGCCAAAATTTTTATTACCTTCTTTTGCAATATATGCTCGTTATAAAATCTTCAATTTAAGGGCATTGCTCATTCATAAGCGGACTGTTTTATACATTTTGAGGTGCAGAATTTAATATTCTTAGTAAATATAACCTGACAACCAAAATAGGAAAATCCTTCAGAAGGATTTGTCATCATTTCAATTTCTACTGTCGCTGCGCTTTCATTGTTTTTACTGTTACTATTGCTGCAGAAGTCGCTTCTATTGAAAAGGTTTTTTCTGAAATTCATGTGTTTGCAGAATCAAATATTCTAAGACGAATGATGAAAGATAACATCTTTAAAACTTTAGATACCCGTTTATAGGTTGGACCAAAGAGTATGGCTTATAGGTTGTACCAAATGGGTATAGGTTGCACCAAAGAGTATAAGAGTGGTGGGGCTCTAGTGTCGGCAAAGACAATATTAACGCCGATTAGTGTTTGGCGACACTTGGTATTTTTTCAAGTTTTGTAATCGTTTTTCTGGATAACTTTACCAACTTCATAACTTAATCCATTATTCTTATTTTTACACTGGAAAAAATGCCAAGTGAGCCAATTGCTAAATGGCATTGAGACGAAAATCATTAGTATGAAATACGGAACGGATAGCTTTTTTGTCATAAAATATTCACCAAAGAGTAAATAAGAAATAGTATTAAAAAAAAAAAACTAGAAAAGTGTTTTTCTCCAAATGCAATAATTAGTAAATAAATATTTTTGATATTTGAAAATTTAGTTTTTAAGAATAGAAAAAACACATCTGACAGTCCTGACATATTTACAACGATACAAGTATGACATTTTTTGTCACTACCACCCTGTTTTCATTTTCAATTCAAATAAATTTCAATGCCTGGGCTAGTAGTAAACAAAAATTTAAAACGAAAGGACTTTTGAAAACAATTACTACATCGAAAGAACTGGTAATTTTATACTGAATCCAGATATGTGAAATTCATTAATTTCAGTTGCCCAACGCTAAGAGCCTGAGGAAATTTGCCTGATTTTCGAAACGGGGGGGGAGGGGGGGGGAGATGAACCAGTAAGTATTCTTGTTGAAAATTCCATTAACAAACTCAGTATATAAATTAACCCTGTTGTAGGGGGTTTCAAGCTCTTATCTACAATAGTGTTGATTTCTGCATTTCTTCCAAGAAGACAGATTACAAATACGTGTTTGTTTGTTGTTGTTTTTTTCGTTTTTCTTTTCTTCTTAGATTATCTTTTCAACCCAGTAGTCTTAGAATATCAGGAGAGAGCTCATTTGAGCGGATATCAAAAGTTCTACTGCTCTTTTTACGAACCAGGAGTGATCGCAGTGGCGTAAGACCGATTTTTTTTCAAAGAATGAATTTTTTAAGTACTCATTACACACCATTGTCTAAATGACGTCATTACATTCTGTGAAATTTCATTAAAAATAGTGGCTCCTTCATTACAGAGTTTCTGGGCAATGTCAGGAACAGGGTTGCCAACTGGACAAATTTTATATCAAAAGGATATATTCCCATGTGCCGGGATCCAATGACATAGAAGGGCAAAAAAGTAATACATTTTAAAAAATTGGGATATAAAAGGGCTAAAAACGGACACATTTTATATATTTATGGCACGAAACGAAACATTTCCCAACTCGATATATATTATGGTAAAAAAAAATGTCAGTATTTTTGTTTTTCTTTTTTCAAGTTTTTTTTGAGCATCCAGGTTTTGCCAGAGATGCCATAAGGGATATTCTCTTGAGTAAGGGATTTATTACAGAATAAGGGCTTTACAATTTTACATGTTTATATGAGTTTCGTGCTCTCACGCTTAGTCATTTTGTATGAATGTTTTATACAAATATTTATCGTTTTAATAATGTTTGGTGTTAACTGACCGCTTTGAAAGATGTCACAGAGCGTATTTTGTTCAACAATACAACTGGTAAAAAAATACCACTAGTTTTTGACATTTTAAGATGGACGCATTTTAGCTAAATATGACACATTTTTGCATGCTCAGTGGACGAATTCATGGACCAGAAATTTGGGAACTCTGGTCAAGAACATTAATAATTAACGTAACGGAACAGTCACCTTTATTTTTAAGACACAACAACAGATATGATGCAATGCCACTCTCAAAGCCTGTTGAAACTAAGAAAAGAGGCACTAGAACAGTATCAACCAAAGGAATAAAAATAACTTGGAAAATCAGGTGCACATTTCATCTTTTAATTTACACAGATAACCCTGAAATTTCTGGGAATCATGGCCTAGCAAACGATTCTTAAGAGTTTTTCTACTAAAACGAATGTATGAACAATAACTAATTTACATAACTTGGGACAATAATGGGGTTACGTTGACCCTGGAGGTATACTTTCTAGACCTTTCAAAGTTTATCATAAAATGACTATCTCAAAATTTTGATCCAATATCGTTGGACTTGTTTTTCTTTGACAAAATATAACGAACGAACGATCGCAAAAATTAAGAGAGATAAATAAGCTTTGGGATCTAGTAACGTTTTGAAATGAATCACCTAGTAAAGAGTAATAGCTTCCAAAAATAGCTTTCGGGTTACTAGATATGAATTTCCAATATGCCAGATCTATAAATTGGGTATCACAAAATTGAGGAAGAAACTCCGAGAAGAAGAAGGTCCAGCTAAACAAGCAGTTGACAAAAAATGAGGCCTCTGAGGAAAACAATGACACTGTCAAGTTCATTGTTAAAAACAAACAGGATGAGAAGGTGGTACCTTGCAAAATAAACTTCAAGTTTAAAAAAATATATACTAACAACGATGAGTATCTTGCGGATATATGTTGTATCTACAATTATTCAGATGTAAAAGCGGGGGAGGGGGCAACAAATAATAAAATGCTCCGGTATAACCTTTGATATTCTTCAGAAGTATGCCGAATATATTCTGAAATTTTAAAGACTTTTCCTGTTTCTGTTATGATCTTAACTACAAGTCGATTATAAATTGACCGAATTCCTTGTTTTTAAAAAGTTTATGAAACACTTTTGCAACTATATTAATTCTCTTACAAATTAAACTGATGTTTCAAATCAATTCTTGCTAACCGTCTGCCAATCATTTTTTCAAATGTATCGGCCGCTTTAGGTATTTGTTACTGCATTAAAGAGAGAAACTGCTCAAATAGGCTCACAAGGTGCCTGAGAAATTGCGTGACTCTTCATGAATGTTTACTGTGCCAATCTGGGACACTTCCAAACAACTTAAAAGTATTGATCTATGCAATTTAACATCAATCAGTGTGGGTTTGGAGACCGATAGCACCATTATGCCTTAGATAGGCCCGGGCGTGCTTTGAAAAACGATGAGAAATTAAACTTAAGAACAAGTTTTTTTTCAAAACTTGTTATAAAAAACTATTAAGGAGCGACGTTGAAATTTATAAGGAACATAAATTATTCTGTATATGGGGGGGGGGGAGGCTGCTCCATTCTGAGCCCTCCGCACTTCACACTAAAGTTTAACTTTTTATCTCAGTTCTTTAAAAACTACTTCTCAAACACAAGGACCGTTGACATAGAATGAGAAGAATTTTCCAACCGCTATAAAACTTTGTGGGGTTTAGTGGCCGCTCCCTCCTGCGCCCCCGCTCTTCATGCTAAGGTCTGAGTTTGTGTCTCAATTTTTTAAGGACGACTGCTGAAACACAACCTTGAATTATAAAACACTATGAAACTGACCACCATATGCAGTAAAACAAAAAATAAAGACGGGTAAAAATACTAAAGACACATGAAGCCAAAAAGCTTAGGAGGATATAGCTTTACTTTGAAGATATATTTGTCCTTGGGAATCAGCGAAAATACTCGGGGGGAAAGGGGTTAGAATACATTTAATGTGTTCTATTTATTGTCATCACATCAAATTTGTAATAAGCAAAGGCTTTACATGGGTCGTTTCCGGGGGGGGGGGGTAAATTTTTTTTAATTTGATGTCTTGGTACTTCAGTAAAAAGTAATCTGGTCTCAATATTGGATAAAAGGTCGTACTACTTAATAGTTATCCCACGTGACCATATGTATATTGCCCAGCCACCCAGGGTTGATCCTAGAGTTATTGGTGCCCAGAGCATAATGAACCTCGATGTCAATGTCCAAAAATTTTATATGCACTAGCAAATTAATCACGCGTTCACCTTAAAAAAAAGTGTTTTGGTTGTAGCGCCCCCAATTACGGAATCTTGGATAGCTTGTCTTGGTTACCCCTCTTCCTTGGCGACCTTAAAGTCGTCCAACTGGAGTCTATAAGAAATAGCTAGTAAATTTGTATTTTAGACTCGATAGTTTTATAAACGCATATCCTGAACATTTTTTCCATTCCCTGAAAATCTTTTAAACTTGTCATTCAGACTCGTACAAGTCGATTTAGCTCCTATACCTGTCATAATACTGGATCAAAGTTCATCGTCTCTAAGAAGGGTGAGCCAATTTTTCCGATAGACGTAAATATTCTCTCTCAAAGGATTGACAAGGAACTGAGTGACAATTCCCTTGAAGGGCTTACAACTCCCTTCTCTTACATGTAAACTTTTTTTCTCATTATCGAACTGCTACTAAAACCACAATGATTTTTGGAAGAAAACAAAAAAAAACACCTGGGTTTTAGGTGAGAACCTGGGGGATGACGAAATGACGATGGTGGATATTGCAAAAGAGACTTCGCTTTTGTGGTAATTTGCTTATACTGGTAGATTGGAATGTGAGGTAACGGTACTATTCTAAAATATGGGAAACACGCGAGAAGTGAAGTTTGGTTAATGCTCATGAAATAAAACAAAATAGGATGAAAATATAATAATTATGAACAAACTTGGGCTATATATTTGCACATTAGGCGGATAAAGCAAAGCATATATTAAATATGGACCCTAACCTAACCTAGGTACCTTTTTCCCCCTAAACCCAAAGAAACTAAAGTTTAAAATAGTTTCCGGAGTGAGAAACCCTTGTTTTTACAGCTTCAGATAGGTAATTAACGAATAATGACTATCTGATCATTTCTTTTCTCGAGTCGCATTCTCGCGTGTTTCCTATATTTTAGAACAGTACCGAAGTAACAAAGTTTTGTAGTAAATAAAAGGTTACATTAGGTTAGGTTTCGCAGAGGATGTAAGTAATCAATTTCGTTTTCCGCTTGGTTTTGGTCAAAATCCTACCGATAATTTTTTTTTTTTTTTTTTTTTTTTACCGGCAAGTTCTAATGTAACCTAATCCAAATTGTGTAGTAAATAAAGGCTAGGTGTATATTTTAAAATAAATGCTTATATTTGGCCAGCGACCTCAATTCACAAAAATGTAGGGGAAGGGGGGCCAAATGTATTTTTCGAAATCTAGGGGGAGACAATTTTGCTATTTTTCAATGAAAATACCAAAAAAATTAATTTCTAATGAAAATACAAAAAGGTATCTTCAAAATACAAAGAAGAGGGGTAGTAAATTTTGAATGGTGATAGGAAGTGTCTCACCTAACCCCCCCCCCCCCCCCTCTGCGATTAACGCCACTGTATTCAGCTATACATTATGCATAGTGCAAAATTAATTAATGTAGCAACATGTTGCTTTACAACAAGATGTTGTATATATTTTGAACATTAATTTTTTACTGATCTGCATGAATTCTTTGTGATGCTATATAAGGACTTTGAAGCCCTGAGTTGGCATCTGACCGTCCAAACAGCTTTGAACAACACCAAGGTATGTTTCTCATTGGAAGTAGGTTTTCAGACTCCAAGTCCCATTTGAATGGTTCCTCGCCTGTTTTTTTATGACTATTACTGATTCAACACATTGACTTCCGTGAAAAGAAGAAATTTTTTTTTTATTGTCAATGTAAATCAAAATAAATATCGTTTTGACGCTAATTTGAGGCTACTATTGCAATATATATGTCCTCAACCTATCATTTTAAATATATATTTCGCAACTGGTGGACATCTCCCACCTAATGAAAATGTGAGACATGTAACGATTTCAATCACTATCGGTCCAAAGTGAGTCTTCTAACAAACCCGACTCAAATCTTAGACGCATTGACATGTTGTACCTCTTTCAAACCATGATCATTCTGGAAATAACAAGGGATTAGTTTCAAATAATTGAATGTAAAATCATTAAGATCGCTGCGTAACTGTTCTAAATCGTAGCGTGGGTGTTGTTTGGTTTCGTCGGGAATTGGTATTTAAAACTTTCTTAGCTTGTTTATTACAAGTTTGAGGCTAATATTACAAAGGAAGAGATGAAAATCATAGCGATGCCATTCCTGTCACTACTGCTACCAATTTGTTCTTTTTTTGTCCAGATCTGATCTGAATTGACGTTGGTGACCAAGGGCCACCCCCGAACTCGGCCTGATTATTTAGAAAATGTAATTAAGAATGTTAAGTTTCTTAGAAATGTAAAAAATAACGGTTCTGTCTGAAGCCAGACTTCCAGGCTCTGGACACATACATGTTGACGGATATTAACTCTTCTTCTCTGGAAAGGAGAGGAGGCGTGAAGGTTGGGTTGCCCCAGCTGTAAGCGAATCAGCTAAGAAATCGATGTTTGAGTTTATGCCGAAAACCAAAAAATTATCAAAGCTTCTTTTGCTAGTTCTCAGTCTAATTTTATAATCACTGCTGCTTATGCCCCAACGAATGAGGCTGATGATTCCATGAAAAATGCATTCTATTGTTCATTAAATGATCTAATCAACTCAGTGCCTGAACATGACATTTTTCTGTTATGTGGTGATTTTCATGCCAAAAAAAGTGATTGGCCAGCTCAATCTTGGTGTAACAAATGACTATGTAGTCCGTTAAATTGACCTCTGTGCCAGCCGTGGCCTGACTGTTGGTAGATCGAGGTTCCCATACCGCGATGCACACAAATATACATGGACTTCACCTGACGGGATATCACGGAATCAGATTTCTTATCAGAAAGTGGTACAAATGCTGTCTAGAAGATGTTCGATTTTTGTGGGGCTGATTCTTACTCTGCTCACCAACTTGTGATTAACAGTTTTAAATTGAAGCTAAAGATTGTCTCCAAGTCTGAAAGACTATGAAAATGTTTGATATTCAGAAGCTCCGTGATAAACAAGTACAGCGAGCATGCTGTGTTGTCCTTTCTAACAAAATTGCAAGCCTATTATGTGATGAAACAGTTATTTCAGTTGACGAAAAGTAAGGCAAAATTGTGGGCTCTGTAAGTAGAGACGCTGAAGAGTCAATTGGTCACACACACGAAAAAGAGTAAACAGTGGATCAAAGATGGCTCCTGGAAACTCATTCAAGACAGGAAAAAAAAAATAGAGACCCAGCTAGAATTCTGTGTCAGTAATTTCACCCCATCCCCTCCATATAAATATCACCTCAAGGCCCAGCATAAACAAACCCACGAAGCAGTAAAGCGGTCGACAAGAAATGACTTACCCTGGTTTTTGGAGACAATGCCAACCGAAGCTGGGACAGCTGCCAGCAAAGATGATAATAGAACACGATATTGAAAAACGAAGGAGGTCGTTGGTGACCTTTTAAGACTTTCATGTGCTGCCGAAAGCAAAACGAATGGACAACTTACATGGAAAGAAGAAAATTAATGACAAATGGGGCGAACACTTTAATGAAGTACTAAATTTTCCTGCCCCTGCTAATCATATAGAGCCTCCGCCTGGACTGACACTTTTCGACCTGGATATCAATGCCAAACCCATTAGAATGCTGGAGATCAACATAATAACAAAAGCTAAAACTTACAAAGCTGCTGGAGATGACAGCCTACAGCCTGAATTATTGAATTATGGTGCCACGGTTCTAATGAAACCTCTACATGAAATATTGAAACAGATCTGGGAAATTTAGAGTATCCCGAGCAATAGGAAAAAAGAGATATTTGTAGAACTTTCGAACAGTTTGTGGTAATAAATTGTAAGCAAGGAGCGACTCGGTCCAATAGTAATCGAAGCTCTAAAAAAAAAATTGATAACAATGGATATATTAAAAGAATTTAATTATTATGCTGAGTTGAAGTGTATATAGCCTATTAAATTTACCGTTACCCATTAAGAGCTAAGAGCCTGAGAAAATCTGCCTGATTTTCAAAAAAGGGAGGAAACATCCCCAAAAGTTCCAGCGATCTTCATTAAAATCGCACCGGTGGATGTTATGCAATTAACCCCTTGTTTACATTATAGTATTTGTTATTGCAAGACAATATGAAATTTTTTGGAGGATTTTCTACTGGAGGGAATTTTACCCGGGAAATTTACACCCTGAGAGAGAGGGGAGGGGATGGAATTTTCTGGCAAGAACTGAAAAACGGTCGGATATTAATTTAAATAAAGTTTTTTTAACTTAAAATATTGAGCAAGATTAATACTTAGAACAAACAGAAAGGATTAAGTACATAAGGAGAATACCTCTTCATCAGCTCTTTACGGTAAAGGTTGACATTTTCGTTTTTTTATCACAATTCCTTAAGAAAAACTCCTCAAATACAAAAGCCTTTGAGTTTGAATGAGAAGCATTCTTTAAGGATTTTAATGCTGTAGCGTAAAAAGTGATGGTTGAGGAAGGGGCAGCCCCCCTCATATACGGAGTAATTTTTTTTTTTTAGTTTTAAGGGTGCTCCTTGGTTTCAGCTGAAAAAATATATCTTGTTTTAATTAATTTGAGAAAGGCCGAACCGTTGACGAGATCCTGAAAGATGGACATCACGGTTTGAGGCCAGGCAGGTCATGTGCTAATCTGATTTTTATTTGAAAGGTATTAATTGAAGAATATAACGAGTGGCAGACTAAAATGTTAATTGCATTTAGCGACTTCTTAAAGGCTTTTGACACAGGGAATCTCTATAGAAGATGCTACGACATTACGACTTCCCTGTTAAAACCATTAAAAATATTGTTGCCTTATTTAATGACCAGCAGGGTGCTGTACGAACCGGACCTGATGGGATGATGCCAGGTCCGTTCCGGTGTACGACAAGGCTAGTAGGAAGCTATCAGGAGGTACGAAACGTACACCGTGCTGTCATCTACAATTAAGTCTAACGCCGACGGGACATAATTTATTCAAGGATTATCGATCGAGTCTAATGAGGTCAAGGTCAACTGATTTGTAGTTGTTCGTGATTGTATAATTACAATGAGATGAGGTTTGCGCATGCGCATTTAAGGTGGGAAGATATGTATTGATCTAGGACTCGAGGGGGAAGTGGATTTCTAAGAACTTAATTGTTTAACGGAAGGGAAAGAGGAATTCCGAGAAATTGATTGCGTAACTGAGAGGGGAGTGGATTTTCGAGAAATTGATTTACATAATCGGTGGGTAATGTATTGATTCGATAAGGGGAAACAGGATCACGTGTCTCCTTCTAAGCCAATCAGAGAGTCGAAAATATTAGCGGGGGTGGATTGCAGAGAATATAAGGAAAGGATTTTTGCTATAGTTTTTATTAGTTTGTGAATAGAATTCAAAGGAGTGAGAACAGTTTGACTTTACTCATTTGGATCTACTTGTAGTGATGATGAGTGGAATGCTTAACCTATTAGAAGTTGATAGTGGGGTTGGTGGCAATAATACAAGAGCACCAAACGTGGCTGTGGAAATAACACGAGGATCACGGCTTTGTCTGGAATGGGATGAAGTATATGCAAGATATGTGATATCCTTGAGCAAATTTAAAATGGAAGATCAACTATGTTTCGCTCCCCCTTCGAAAGAGGTGACGTCACAGAATTACTCCTCTCACCTTACCTACACCCTGAATTTATCGCACGAGGATGATCAGTTTCGTTTTAGCTGGGAGAGAGTTGACATCGGAAACCAAAAAAATGTTCTATACATGTCCACGATGCTTGTACACTCTTGGCAGTTGGACACAATGTGATACTTGTAGAATCATTGATGACTATAGTAAAAAATGCAAATTATGTAATCCTTGTAAATTACATAGAGGCTATGCAGTACAAATTAAAGGATGTAATTCATGTCTTGAAGAGATTTGTGTATTGATCGAGTCTAATGGGGTCATGGTGAATTGATTTGTTGTTGTTCGTGATTGTTTAATGACACTGGGATGAAGTTTGCACATGCGCATTGACGGTGGAGAGAGATGTATTGATCTAGGACAAGAGGGAGAAGTGGATTTCCGAGAACTTGATTTACATAAATGAAGGGGAGAGGATTTCTGAGAAATTGATTACATAAAAGAAGGGGACAGAATTTCTGAGAAATTGATTTGCATAATCGAGGGGAATTATTGATCTACTAAAGGGGAATTAGAAACGACATCACTTGTTTCCTAGGAATTATACGGTATTCTAAAGAGATAGAAATTCTATTTTTAAATATGGCTTCTCTCATCTTACGTGATAGAGATAAATTAATATTATATTTTTAAATATGGCTTTTCAGATCTTTAGGTCAGAGTGATAAATTAACATATGATAGAAACCAAAACAGGGTAGTTTGGAACATGTATGAAATGACGAGATTAACGTAAGAAAGAGTTTTTAAGGAAAGTCAAATCTGAAAACGCAGGGATGCGAAAACAAAAGGAGCACGCAGGAATTAGTTTTCGCGGATTATATGGGCAAGACCGTTTGAGACATTCTAGAAGATGATTTGGGATGAAACTCTGTGGTCGTTATAATACACAAGTTCCATTTGAACAGTGTTGTGGTGTCCACTACCCCAACCCCAAAGGGGCCCAATACCCCACCCCAAAGGGCCCCAAAGGGCCCCCCAGACTCCCAAAGGGCCTCCGGTCCCCCCGGACTCTCAAAGGGCCCCCAATCCCCTACCCTAACCCCAAAGGGTCCCAATCCCCCCAACCCCAATGGGCCCCAAAGGGCCCTATCCCCCGGACCCCTAAAAGGCCCCCGGACCCCTGGCCCCCCAAAGGGCCCCCCGAGCCCCCAGTTCCCCAAATACCCCCCGGGCCCCAGAAGGGCTCCCAAAGTTTTAGTTTATAGTTTTAGCTTGGAATTTCAGCTTAGAGTTTTAGTTAGAGTTGAAGTTTAGTTTAGTTATAGTTTAGAGTTTTACCTTAAAGTCTTAGCTTAGAATTTTAGTTATAGTTCTATTTTAGTTTATTTATATTTAAGAGTTAAGAGTTTTAGCTTAGAGTTTTAGTTAGGGTTCTACTCTAGTTTAGTTTTAGTTAAGAGTTTTAATCAAGAGTCTTTGCTTAGAGTTTTAGGTAGAGTTCTAATTTAGTTTAGTTATAGTTAAGAGTTTGTAGTCTTACCTTAGAGTCTTAGCTTAGAGTTTTAGTTAGAGTTGAAGTTTAGTTTAGTTATAGTTAAGATTTTCTATTTTTATAATAGATTTTTAGTTTAGAGTTTAGTGAGAGTTCAATTGTATTTAAGTTTTAGTTAAGAGTTTAGAGTTATAACTTATAGTTAATTCATAGTTTAAGTTTAGTTTTAGTTAAGAGTTTAGAGTTTTTGTTTATAGTATTATATTATAGTATTATTTAGATTTTACGTCTATTTTATTTATAGTTAAGAGTTTAGAGTTTTAGCCTAGAGTCCTAAGCTAAGAGTCCTTTAGCCTAGAGGTTAGGTTTCTCCACGTTTAAGTTAGGTTAGGTTAGCTTATCATGAGCGCTCATAATAACTCTTAACTATAACTAAACTAAACTTGAACTCTAACTAAAGCTCTTGGCTAAGACTCTAAGCTAAAACTCTAAACTCTTAATTATAGCTAAATTAAACTTCAACTCTAACTAAACTCTAAGCTAAGATTCTAGGCTAAAACTCTCAACTCTTGGCTTAGAGTCTTAGCTAAGATTTTTAGTTAGAGTTGAAGTTTAATTTAGTTATAGTTAAGAGTTTGGAGTTCTACCTTAGAGTCTTAGCTTAGAGTTTTAGTTAGAGTTCTAGTTTAGTTTAGTTATAGTTAAGAGTTGAGAGTTTTACCTTAGAGTCTTAGCATAGAGTTTTTGTTGAAGTTCTAGTTCACTTTAGTTTTAGTTAAGAGTTTAGAGTTTTTATCTTAGAGTCTTAGCTTAGAGTTTTTGTTAATGTTCTAGTTTAGTTTAGTTTTATTTAAGAGTTTAGAGTTTTAGCTTAGAGTCTTAGCTTAGAGTTTTAGTTGGAGTGGAAGTTTAGTTTAGTAATAGTTAAGAGTTCAGAGTTTTAGCATAGAGTCTTAGCTTAGAGTTTTTATTAGAGTTCTATTTTAGTTTAGTTATAGTTAAGAGTTTATAGTTTTACGTTAGAGTCTTAGCTTAGAGTTTTAGTTAGAGTAGAAGTTTAGTTTAGCTACAGTGCCGTGTGTAGAATTTTAGCTTAGAGTCATCTGTCAGGGTTGAAGTTGAATTTGTAGTTTAGGTAATATTTAGTTAAGACTTTAGAGTTTTAGATCAGAGTCATAGCTTATAGCTTTTCTTACAGTTGAAGTTTAGTTTATTAATAGTTAAGAGTTTAGAGTTTTAGCTTAGAGTCTTAGCTTAGAGTTTTAGTTAGAGTTCTAGTTTAGTTTAGTTTTAGTTAAGAGTTTAGACTTTTACCCTAGAGTCTTAGCTTAGAATTTAGTTAGAGTTCTTGTTTAGTTTAGTTGTAGTTAAGAGTTTAGAGTTTTAGCTTAGAGTCTTAGCTTAGAGTCTTAGCTTAGAGTTTTAGTTAGAGTTGAAGTTTAGTTTAGTTATAGTTAAGAGTTTAGGGTTTTAGCCTAGCTTAGAGTTTTAGTTAGAGTTCTAGTTTAGTTTAATTTTAGTTAAGAGTTTAGAGTTTTAGCTTAGAGTCTTAGCTTAGAGTTTTAGGTAGAATTCTAGTTTAGTTTAGTTTTAGTTAGGAGTTTAGAGTTTCAGCATAGAGTTTTAGCCTAGAGTTTTAGTTGGAGTTGAAGTTTAGTTTAGTTATAGTTAAGAGTTTAGAGTTTTAACTTAGAGTCTTAGCTTGGAGTTTAGTTAGAGTTGAAGTTTAGTTTAGCTATAGTTAAGAGTTTTGAGTTTTAGCTTAGAGTTTTAGATTAGAGTTTTAGTTAGAGTTTAAATTTAGTTTATTTATAGTTAAGGGTTTAGAGTTTTAGCTGAGAGTCTTAGCATAGAGTATTTAGTTAGAGTTCTAGTTTAGCTTAGCTTTAGTTTATAGTTTTAGCTTGGAGTTTTAGCTTAGAGTTTTAGTTAGAGTTGAAGTTTAGTTTAGTTATAGTTAAGAGTTTAACTTAGAGTCTTAGCTTAGAGTTCTAGTTTAGTTTAGTTATAGTTAAGAGTTTAGAGTTTTATCTTAGAGTTTTAGCTTAGAGTTTTAGTTAGAGTTCTACTTTAGTTTAGTCTTAGTTTAGAGTTTTAGCTTAGAGTCTTAGCTTAGAGTTTTTGTTAGAGTTCTAGTTCAGTTTAGTTTTAGTTAAGAGCTTAGAGTTTTAGTTAGAGTTGAAGTTTAGTTTAGTTATAGTTAAGAGTTGAGAGTTTTTGCATAGAGTCTTAGCTTAGAGTTTAGTTAGAGTTGAAGTTTAGTTTAGCTATAGTTAAGAGTTTGGAATTTTAGCTTAGAGTCTTAGCTTAGATTTTAAGTTAGAGTTCTACTTTAGTTTAGTTTTAGTTAAGTTTTTAGAGTTTTAGCTTGGAGTCTTAGCTTAGAGTTTTAGTTTGAGTTCTAGTTTAGTTTAGTTTTAGTTAAGAGTTAAGAGTTTTACCTTAGAGTCTTAGCTTAGAGTTTTAGTTAGAGTTCTAGTTTAGTTTAGTTTTAGTTAAGAATTTAGAGTTTTACCTTAGAGTCTTAGCTTATAGTTTTATTTAGAGTTCTAGTTTAGTTTAGTTTTAGTTTAGAGTTTTACCTTAGAGTCTTTGCTTGGAGTTTTAGTTAGATTTGAAGTTTATTTTAGTTATAGTTAGGAGTTTAGAGTTATAGCCTAGACTCTTAGCTTAGAGTTTTAGTTAGAGTTCTAGTTTAGTTTAGTTTTAGTTAAGAGTTTTAGCCTAGAGTCATAGCTTAGAGTTTAGTCAGAGTTGAAGTTTAGTTTTACTTAAGAGTTTAGAGTTTTAGTTTAGAGTCTTAGCCTAGAGTTTTAGCTAGAGTTGAAGTTTAGTTTAGTTTTAGTTAGGAGCTTAGAGTTTTAGCGTAGAGTCTTAGCTTAGAGTTTTTGTTAGTGTTCTAGTTTAGTTTAGTTATATTTTGGTTTTAGCCTAGTGTCATGGCCTAGAGTTTTGGTTCGAGTTAACGGTAAGCCGAGTTGATGATAAGACTTTTAGAGTAAAGAGCTTTGCTCCAGCGCTTTAGCTTAGAGTGTCTGTAAGATCTCTAGTTTAGTTTAGTTTTGGCTAAGAGTTTTAGAGTTATTTTTTATCCTCGAGTTTTGTTAGCGTTGAAGTTTAGTTATAATTAAGAGTTTATAGTTTTAGTTTAGAGTCTTAGCTTAAAGTTTTAGTTAGAGTTGAAGTTTAGTTTAGTTATAGTTAAGAGTTTAGAGTTTTAGCTTAGAGTCTTAGCTTAGAGTTTTAGTTAGAGTTCTAGTTTAGTTTAGTTTTAGTTAAGAGTTTAGAGTTTTAGCTCAGAGCCTTAGCTTAGAGTTTTAGATAGAGTTATACTTTAGTTTAGTTTTAGTTTAGAGTTTTATCTTAGAATCTTACCTTAGAGTTTTAGTTAGAGTTCTAGTTTAGTTTTAGTTAAGAGTTTGAAGTTTTACCTTAGAGTCTTAGCTTAGAGTTTTATTTAGGGTTGACGTTTAGTTGAGTTATAGTTAAGAGTTTAGAGTTTTACCTTAGAGTCTTAGCTTAGAGTTTTTGTTAGAGTTCTAGTTTAGTTATAGTTAAGCGTTTAGAGTTTTACCTTAGAGTCTTAGCTTAGAGTTTTAGTTAGAGTTGAAGTTTAGTTTAAGTTAGGAGTTTAGAGTTTTAACCTAGAGTCTTAGCTTAGAGTTTTAGTGAGAGTTCTAGTTTAGTTTAGTTTTAGTTAATAGTTTTAGCCTAGAGTCTTAGCTTAGAGTTTAGTTAGAGTTGAAGTTTAGGTTACGGTTAAGAGTTTAGAGTTTTGGTTTAGAGTCTTAGCTTAGAGTTTTAATTAGAGTTCTAGTTTAGTTTAGTTTTAGTTAAGAATTTAGAATTTTACCTAAGAGTCTTAGCTTAGAGTTTTAGTTAGAGTTATAGTTTAGTTTAGTTTTAGCTTAGAGTTTTAACCTATAGTATTAGATTAGATTTTTAGTTAGAGTTATCGTTTAGTTTTGATTAAGCTGATAATTTAGAGCCCTAGCCTAGTAATACCTTAGAGACTTTGTTATAGTTCTTGCTTTGTTTAGTTTTAGTTAACATTTATAGATTAGAGTCATAGCTTTTAGTTTTGTTAAAGAAGTTTAGTTATAATTAAGAGTTTAGAGTTTTAGTTTAGAGTCTTAGCCAAAATTTTTAGCTAGAGTTGAAGTTTAGTTTAGTTTTAGTTAGGAGCTTAGAGTTTTAGCGTAGAGTCTTAGCTTAGAGTTTTTGTTAGTGTTCTAGTTTAGTTTAGTTTTAGTTTGAGTTTTAACTTAGAGTCTTATCTTAGAGTTTTAGTTAGAGTGGAAGTTTAGTGTAGCCATAGTTAAGGGTTTAGATTTTTAGCTTGGAGTCTTAGCTTAGAGTTTTAGTTAGAGTTCTAGTTTAGTTTTAGTTAAGAGTTTTAGCCTAGAGTCTTAGCTTAGAGTCTAGTTAGAGTTGAAGTTTAGTTATAGTTAAGAGTTTATAGTTTTAGTTTAGAGTCTTAGCTTAGAGTTTTAGCTAGAGTTGAAGTTTAGTTTAGTTATAGTTAAGAGTTTAGAGTTTTAGCTTAGAGTCTTAGCTTAGAGTTTTAGTTAGAGTTCTACTTTAGTTTAGTTTTAGTTAAGAGTTAAGACTTTTACCTTAGAGTCTAAGCTTAGAGTTTTAGTTAGAGTTCTAGTTTAGTTTAGTTTTAGTTAAGAGTTTAGAGTTTTATCTTGGAGTCTTAGCTCAGAGTTTTAGTTAGAGTTCTAGTTTAGTTTTAGTTAAGAGTTTAGTGTGTTACCTTAGAGTCTTAACTTAGAGTTTAAGTTAGGGTTGAAGTTTAGTTTAGTTATAGTTAAGAGTTTAGAGTTTTACCTTAGAGTCTTAGCTTAGAGTTTTTGTTAGAGTTCTAGTTTAGTTATAGTTAAGCGTTTAGAGTTTTACTTTAGAGTTTTAGCTTAGAGTTTTAGTTAGAGTTGAAGTTTAGTTTAAGTTAGGAGTTTAGAGTTTTAGCCTAGAGTCTTATCTTAGAGTTTTAGTTAGAGTTCTAGTTTAGTTTAGTCTTAGTTAATAGTTTTAGCCCAGAGTCTTAGCTTAGAGTTTAGTTAGAGTTGAAGTTTAGGTTACGGTTAAGAGTTTAGAGTTTTGGTTTAGAGTCTTAGCTTAGAGTTTTAATTAGAATTGATATAGTTAAGAGTTTAGAGTTTTAGCCTAGAGTCCTAAGCTAAGAGTCCTTTAGCCTAGAGGTTAGGTTTCTCCACGTTTAAGTTAGGTTAGGTTAGCTTATCATGAGCGCTCATAATAACTCTTAACTATAACTAAACTAAACTTGAACTCTAACTAAAGCTCTAAGCTAAGACTCTAAGCTAAAACTCTAAACTCTTAACTATTAATAAACTAAACTTCAATTCTAACTAGAACTCTAAGCTAATACTCTAAGCTAAAACTCCGAATTTTTAACTAAAACTTAAGTAAACTTCGACTCCAACTAAGACTTAAGGCTAAAGCTCGAGGCTAAAACTATAAACTATAAACTACAGTTAAACTAAACTAGAACTCTAACTAAAACTCTAAGCTAAGACTATAAATGCTTAAATATAACTAAACTAAACTTAAACTCTCACAAAAACTCTAAGCTAAGACTCTAGGCTAAAACTCTAAACTCATAACTAAAACTAAACTAAACTAAACTTCAACTCTAACTAAAACTCTAAGCTAAAACTCTAAGGTAAAACTCTAAACTAAAACTAAACTAAAATAGAACTCTAACAAAACCTCTAAGCTAAGACTCTATGGTAAAGCTCTGAACTCTCAACTATTACTAAACTAAACTTCAACTCTAACTAAAACTCTAAGCTAAGACTCTAAGCTAAAACTCTAAACTTTTAACTAAAACTAAAGTAAACTATAACTACAAAAAAAACTCTAAGCAAATACTCTTAGCTAAAAACTCTAAACTCTTAACTAAAACTAAACTAAACTAGAACTTCAAAATAAACTCTAAGCTAAGACTCTAAGTTAAAAAACTCTAAACTCTTAACTAAAACTAAACTAAACTAGAACTTTAACAAAAACTCTAAGCTAAGACTCTAAGCTAAAACTATAAAATAAAACTAAGCTAAATTAGAATTCTTAACTAAAACTCTAAGCTAAGACTCTAAGCTAAAACTCTAAACTCTTAACTAAAACTAAAGTAAACTTCTACTCTGACTAAAACTCTAAGCTAAGATTCTAAACTCTTAACTATAGCTAAACTAAACTACAACTTCAACTAACTAAAACTCTAAGCTAAGACTCTAGGCTAAAACTCTAAATTCTTAACTATAACTAAACTAAACTTCAACTCTAACTAAAACTCGGGCGGGGGTCTTTGGGGTTCCTTTGGGGGTCCGGGGGGCATTTAAGGACCTGGGGGCTCGGGGGGCCCTTGGCGGGCCCAACGGCAATTGGGGGCCCTTCGGAGCCCGGGGGACCGGGGGCCCCTGGGGGGTCCGGGGGATGGGGCCCTTTATGGCCCATTTGGGTTGGGGGGATTGGGGCCCTTTAGGGTTGGGGTAGGGGACCGATGGCCCTTTGGGTGTCCGGGGGGACTGGGGACCCTTTGGGGGTCTGGGGGGACCTTTGGGGTTGGGGGATTGGGGCCCTTTGGGGTTGGGGTAGTGGACATCACAACACTGTTCAAATGGAACTTGTGTATTATAACGACCACAGAGTTTCACCCTAAATCATCTTCTAGAATGTGTCAAGCGGCCTCGCTCATATAATACCCGAAAACTAATTCCTGCTTGCTCTTTTTGTTTTGGCATCCCGGCGTTTACAGATTTGAATTTCCTTAAAAATTCGTTCTTAGGTTAATCTGGTCATTTCATACATGTTCCACATTAACCTGTTTTGGTTTTGATAGTATGTTAAATTACTACTCTGATCATAGCATCGGAGTAGTCATATTTAAAAATAGAATATTAATTTATCCATGTCAAGTAAGATCAGAGAAGCTATATTTGAAATATAATGTATATCTCCTTAGAATCCCGTATAATTCCTAGGAAACAAGTGATTCCATTTCTAATTCGCCTTTCATAGATCAATAATTCCCCTCGATTATGCAAATTAATTTCTCAGAAATTCTGTCTCCTTCTTTTATGTAATCAATTTCTCGGAAATCCTCTCCCCTTCATTTAGGTAAATCAAGTTCTCTGAAATCCACTTCCCCCTCTTGTCCTAGATCAATACATCTCTCCCCACCGTCAATGCGCATGTACAAA
>NC_142799.1:53844615-53904615 GCF_049724085.1 Artemia sp. Qi Xiang Cuo | reverse complement strand
GAGTTTTTGTGTGTGTGTGTAAGTTTTTGTGTGTGTGTGTACGTTTTTGTGTGTGTGTAAGTTTTCGTGTGCATGTATGGGACCGGGGAAGGACCTTTGGGGCCCAGGGAGGGCGTTTGGGGATCCGGGGCCCGTGAGGATTGAGTGGTCTTTTGGGAACCCGGGGGACCTTTGGGGTCCGGGGGGGCCTTTGGGAGCCCAGTGGACCTTTGGGGACCGGGGAGGACCTTTGGGGGGGCCCGGGGGCCCTTGGGAGCCGGGTGCCCCGTGGGGAGCCTTGGGGACCAGTGAGGCCCAGGGGAGGATCTTTGGGGGGCGGAGGATGGCGTTTGGGGGATAACCTGTCGAAATGTTTACTGTTTAGTTACGTTTTTTTGCAGCGCACCACTGCGGCGCATCCTGCAGCACTGTCCGGCGGTGCCTCCCTGCGGCGCTTTCCTGACCCGCGGCGCATCCCTGCGGCACATCCTGTGGCGCTTTCCTGGCCCATGGCGCATCCCGGCGGCGCTTCTTGGGTCCGGGGGACCTTTGGGGGCCGGGGGAGGGCCTTTGGGGCACAGGGAGGGCCTTTGGGGCACAGGGAGGGCCTTTGGGGGTCCGGGGGGCAGTTGGGGGCCTGGGGGACATTTGGGGACCGGTGGAGGGCCTTTGGGACCCCGTTGGTCCTTTGGGAGCTCGATGGGCCTTTGGGGGGCCCGGGGATGGCCTTTGGGGGTCTGGGTGGGCCTTTGGGGGCGCCGGTGGCCCTTTGGGAGCTTGGGGGGCCTTTGAGGACCGGGGGCTTCCTTCGGGGTTGGGGTAGGAGGATTGGAACCCTTTGGGGTTGGGTTAGAGGACCTCACAACACTGTTCAAATGAAACTTGTGTATTATAACGACCACAGAGTTTCACCATTAAACTCTCTTCTAAAACCTTTCCTAAAATCTTCTTTCAAAATGTCTCTAATTGTTTCGCCGAAATAGTTCCATAACCTGTCTAAAATAGTTTCGCCCAAATAATCCCTAAACGTAATTCAGCGTGTTCCTTTTGTTTTTGGCATCTCTGCGCTAATGCATTTCAAATTAATAAGAAACCTGATTCCCGCGCTAAAACAATTCATCGCTAAGATTTTTCTTGGAGAATTGTTTCAATGTCCTTTGACTATTAATATCATTTGTAGTTCGACCAAAAGAGTTGTTTCCGAGGCAAAGACATTAATGACTTGGATCTATTCCTGGAGAATCGTCTCTAGGCGAAAATTTTTAAAGTCTGACAGATGATGTCATTGGTTGATTGATCTGTCAAGAAAGGGGAATTAATTTGTTGTTTCTAAGGGGAATTATTGATTCACGATAGGTGAATTTAGGTCGACAGCACAGGTGTTCCAAATTCCTGGACGGCATAGCATTCGCAGAGAGCGTGCACTTACAACAACAACAACATCGACCTTGGAAATTTAGGTCATTGACCCCATTAACCACGTGTTCTCCCTAATGACTCTATGCCTATATTAGGACCATAAACCACGTGGTTCGTACCGGAGTAGAACCTTTGGAAATTTAGGTCATTGACACACTTTGATTACGCAATCAATTTCTCAGAAATCCATTTCCCCTAGAGACTCTAGGCCCATATTAGGACCATAAACCACGTGGTTCGTACCGGACCTTTAGGGTCATCTCTACTCCCAAAGCCAACCATGCTTTCAAAGGGAAGATAACCTTCTTAAATTTTTGGCGCCATATGTTTTTAGCTTAATTTTGATGATTTTTCGCCTACATTTTTTTTATTGATTTTTTTTTTAATTTGGCGCCCGCTACTACCTAAAATTGTACAAGTCCATTTTTCAACAAAAATGGATTTGCGGTTTTTTGTATGTTTTAAGATACTTGTGGTGTGTAAGTTCTTCTTTATCCCTTTCCTTAGCACTTCTCAACGAAACTAAAATAAAAACAACTCAAATAAAATTCTCCAATTTGGAAAAACCTATTTTCCGCAGGGGGGAGGGTGTATTTTCCGGTGGGGGTATTGTCTGTGAGTGTTATTTTATACGGGGATAAGTGCCTAGAACCCACGTCTCCATTAACCTGACAGTGGATAATCTGTGCTAGCTCACGTACGAATGATATTTTCTTTGCTCGATCTGAATCATTTTCATCTATACATTTTGGGTATTCTATCGTGTTCCTTTCATCACATCTGTCTAGCCTCGGTTACTTCTAAAACGGTCGTTTGACTGTTAAAATTGTACCAACAGCCTAATAAAAAATACATATTATAAAAAAATATTCGCAAAAATTTAGAAGAAGGGGATGAAATTATTCAAATATTTTTTTAGTATAAAAATTTTTAATTATGGTATTTTTTCAAAATCTTGAGAGGGGGGGGGGGAGTTAATTTGTCATTGTTGTAATGAATTTATTTTTAAAAACGGATTTTTCAACGAAATTACCGAAAAAGGTAATTTTAAAAATCTAGGGTAAGGCATAAAATCCAGAGGGAATTGAAGCCAGTGCTTTAGATGATGTAACAGAATTTTTAAAACCTACGTTTTGTTTTATAAAGAACAGTAACATATCTGTTTCTGTTTAGATAAGTTTAAACATATCAGCTTTGTAATCTAGTAACATGGTGTAGGCGAAGAGAAATCCCTTTGCACAATGACTATTTTGAAGCTAGTGTGAATTTGTTCGTCTTTCATTTTTGCGTTAGTTGTTCTTTTTCTTTTCTTTCATTTATCTATTCTTTTGTGTTTATTTATTATTTATTGCCTAATGAATAAAGTTGGAAGTTCACTGCTTTGACCTAAAAACAATCGAAGTCAACCTGGAAGACTATTATCCTCCCTTTTCTTATTTTTTTCCCCCTCGGAAGTATACGAAATAGAAAAATTTATTTTTTTGTGTTTATTTGCTTATTTATATTTTATAACCTTTTTAGTAAAAGAAGTAAAGGGTCGGGCTTATGCAGCTTTTTTCGGCACTGAATTGTCAAATCGGAACCGAATTGCAAAGAAAGCGGCAGCGATTCGAGCTTGATGAATTTTTTGTTTTTGGTGCCAATCACAGTTTATATAATTATCCAGTATGATCTTTCCCTATCTCACCCATTATAAAAACCCGGACCAAGGTGCGAGTGCTCCAGAAAACGTTTCTGCAGATAGAAACATAGGCGGCATCAGATCTTTTCACGGGTAGACAAGTCAGACTCTGATCTAATCGGAAACCCGCTATTACGAATAATGCACTTTGTTGGAAACAATCGGAAACAGACTAACCCGCTAATGCAGAAAGAAGTGGGAGGAGCTTTTTGTTCGCACCGAGAACGAAGACCAGAAATGATCTGCGATAAGCTTACTGGATAATTATATGAACTGTGGTGCCAATCTAACAAAAACAGCACTGAATTTCATTGCGATCGTCATCATAAAAAAAAAAAAATGTTAGAAAAATGTTCTTCCTGAGAAGTTTTAATCCTCAATCGTTTCCTTCTCTTCAGCAGAAAATTCGAAAGAAGTAAGTTGAGATCAGTCATGCAACTATTGATTAACTGCAGTTGACTATTGGTGTCCATGATGTTTAGTTTTGAAAATTTCGCGCGAAGGGCAATGTTTTCGTACCGCTATTGTTTGCCCACTTAGCTGCTGAAATCGGTGCCGAAAATAGTTTCGTATTGAATTTGATCAACTTGGTGGAAGACTTGAGAGCCAAGCCATGGCTATTTAGAGTAAAGCTAAGACAGATAGTCTCTGTGAGAGGGAAAGCTGGTATAACTTTTTCAGAGTTGTAAAAATGACTAACTTCACTTATTGAGGATTAGCGGCGTAGCTCCAACATTTTTATTGGAGGGGGGACAAGAGGGGTCCATATCCGAATAGTTAAGAGGCATGGGCTTTATAATTATTTTTTCTCCAAATTGTTGAGGGGGGGGGCAACTTCCCCCTCCTCCTGAAACGACGCCCCTATTGATGATATTCTATCATCCTAGGGTAAAACATCCTAGGGTTTTCTATCATCCTAGGGTAATTCAAATTGTCTACCAGTTCTGTGAGCCATTTGAAGGCAATCGGAGACCAAAAAATGATTCAAAAATATATGACCGATTATATCCAATGAACTTGCAGGTCCTGTTTAAATCTATTGTAAAACAATCTCACAAAAAAATTTCTATTTTTTCCTCAAGTGTCATCCGATTGTTCGTTAAATCAATAGTTTCACAAGAAAACATTTAAGAATTTCGATCATTGCTCCCTATTCATGTGGGAATTTTCTCACACAGTCAGAAGGGGTCAGGATAACTTGTCCCGATCACAGATAGAATTAATTGCTCCATATGGCAGATAAGATTAAATCCCTAAATAAATCCTCAAGAAGACTTTCTTTTTAGGTTCTTTTGCTTCAAGCAGTTCAATCTCATGATAATTGCATAATGTTAAAAATGCTAATATTGATACTTTGTCAAATAAAAGCTGATATTTCATGGACAATTATCTGGTCGGTTTGTTATTACATGGGATTGCAGAAGGCTATACCCCCCCCCTCATCATAAATTCTAGATGATTCGTAAATTTGTCCAAATTTTCTTATATATTTTGCCTGATTTGCTTGTTTTATTAATTTTGATCGATTTTTAATCATTGGAATAAGATCTTTAAAATCTTTTTAAGATCTTTCTCAGGTGCAACATATTTCGAGAAAGAAATGGACGTTTAAGTTTTCACCCCGATAACATCATCTTTATGTTCAAGGTTCTCATTTAAAAAGAGTTTTCAAAAAGGATTGATTTGTTTTTTATTTTGGAAGAAGTTTTATGAATAACTGTATAGATGATTTACTGCGACAACAAACTCTGGCCAGGTAAAATCTTACATTATTAAACGAGGAATAACTATATGTTTTTATTTATATATGTCTATTTAACTGTAAATTTCTTCCCTAAAACGGCGCTATATTTTCTTCCAAAAATGTCATGCTACCGTTTTTCGGTGTGAAAAAAGATCTAGATAGGTCAAGATTTTATAAAAATTCGTTTCTCCGTTCCAGCCCCCGTAGTATTTTTCATAAGTCGTATGCTGACTGAAATTAGAGACCTCAGGTTGAGAGCCTTGATTATAAGCAGGTAGAGTTCCAAAACGCAATTTGTTTGTTATCAAACTGTTTGTTCTGAGTTCTGAGCTTTAGATAAACTAAAAGTTCGTAAAAAAGAAAAAAATTAAGCTCAAAAACGGTATATGGGATGGAAATGTTGTAGTTGTAATTACAAATTCAGGGTAAAAAGCTGAACCAGAAGCGCAGAAGTACATTTTTGACTCAAAAACTGTGCTTTCCGGTGTGCTTATTCAGCGAGAAGAACTTATTTCCTTTATACCCTGTATAAATTTGACCTTCATCATCTGTTTTTCGGTGTCACATCTCATTAGCATGGCTTTCCTGTTAAAGAAGTAAAACAAAGCACCGAATTGAATTGGAGTAAAAAGCGTTTCGCACAAAAATTGCAATTGAATTCGTGACCGTACTTGAAGCATTAATATAAAACTGTGTTAGCACTTTAATTACATTATTATACCTTTCAGAATGGTAATTTGTGATTTCTACATTTACGATTCAAGCATAAAATATTCATAAAATAAAATTAAATTATACAATAAAATTCAAAAAATGGCTCATCCTTCACCTCAAGCTCTATCTTACGAAAAGGCTCATGGATATTCAAAACTTACGGTTTATAAAAGGAGTTTAATTATGTTATATATAAACCTTAGATAGTTTAAATATTTGAAACTTTTCATAGGAATTTACATATGACCCTTACAGGCCCAGAGGGAGATATTTCCAGAGGTAGACCATTTCTCCTTATTATTTCTTAAATAGAAAACTATTTATATAGTCTAAAAATATTTTTATAGTCTAAAAATAAAGACTATTTCTTAAATATATGCTCTTCTTGATTTTCAAATGCTAAAAACGACCATTTGTATTGTTCAATACCTTCTCAATAAATAAGCTTGCCTCCATCTCTTTCTTAAATTAAAATCCTTGGCAAGTTGATACCTTATGGAGAAAGCTAACTGAATCTTTGTTTTCGAATGCTTCGCCAGGAGGGTTCTACCCTGAAATTAATTAAAAAAAACTTTTTCCACAAAATAAGTTTTTCAAAGAAAAGTATAGACATTAAACAAAAAATGAGCAAAAATAAAATCAAATAATCTACCAAGCGTGAAACTACCACAAATCAGCTTCGATAAATAAATGAAACCCAAAACGAACAGAACATGCAACAAATAACCGGGTCATACCCGAAACGAGTTGAAAATAATACGAGTAGGACTCAAAACCCCAATGCTTTCACAAGGCTAGAAGATAATTTGCACTTTGCTGAAAAAATATAAATGTTTTTCCTCTTACATCTGCAATAGATCAAATAATATTAACATTTTGATTACTAAATATCAGTAGGCCTATATGTATATTAAACTGACAATGCACATTCATTTGTATTTTTTTCAGTAAAATGCAAATTATGTTCTGGCCTTGGGAATGCATAGGGGTTTTGAGCCTAACTCATGTTAATTTCTGCTCGTTTTAGTTTGACTCGGTTATTTATTTTAATTTCTGTTCGTTTTGGGTTTCATTTATTAATCGATGCTGATTTGTGGTAGTTTCACGCTGAAGTTGAAGTTGAAGTTTTCTTACAACCCTTGCCCTGAGGGCTGTGAGAGGGTTGTTATCCTCAAAGACCTAATTTACATAACTTAAAACTACGTTGATTAAAATGGCTATCTCAAAATTTTGATTGGATGTGTTTGGGGAAAAGGTGGGCGTGCGAGGGGGGTTAGTTCCCCTCCAATCACTTTTGACTATTAAAAAGAGCATTAGCCCTTTAAATATCCGATCCAATGAGCCTTTTTTAAGTTTCTACAACTGCGCCTTATATAAAAACTTTTGTGCCCACAGTGCATAACTAGCAACCTTTGTTCTGAAGGCAGTGGGGGAGTGTCCTCCTCAGTAATGTAATTTCTACCAGATAATCAATTATGTCGAACAAGGCGGCTATCTAACTAAGTCTATCTAATATGTTTGGTGGAATGATGGGCGTGGGGGAGCTAGTTGCCCTCCAATCACTTTCGACTATTAAACAGGGCACTAGCCCTTTGAATTTCCAATCGAATGAGCCGTTTTTGAAGTTCCTACGACAACGCCTTCTATAATAATCTTATATGCCTTCAGGTCATAACTTAAAACCCTTGCTCTGAAGGCTGTGGGGGAGTGTCCTCCTCAAAAAATAATTTCTATCTGGAAATCAAATACACTGAACAAAATGGCCTTCCAATCGCTTTCGACTATTAAAAAGGACACAAGCCACTCCAATTTCCAATTGAATGAGCCCTTTTCGAAGTTTCTACGACAACTTCTTCGATACCAGGAGCCCTGCTCTGAAGAAAAAAAAAACAAATAAATGATTCATAGTGCAAAAATCGTTCTTATATGCCCTCAGGGTATAAATTAAAATCCTTGCCCCGAGGGCTCTGAGGGAGTGTCCTCCTCAAAAACATATTTTCTATCTGGAAATCAACTACGCTGAACAAAATGGATATCTCAAAATTTTGATTGGATTTGTTGGGGCGAATGATGGGCGTGGGGGGGGGGGGGGCTAGTTGCCCTCCAATCACTTTCGACTATTAAAAAGGGCACTAACCACTCCAATTTCCAATCGAATGAGTCCTTTTCGAAGTTTCCACGACGACTCCTTCGATACGAAGTTCCCGGGAATGGAGGAAAAAAAAATAATAAAACATTGTGCCCACATCGTTCTTTACTTAGGCAGCGCTATCGCGCTGCCTATGATATTTGAGCAAACCACTAGCCAAAAGTGCTTTATGTATTAAGATCTGATTTATGTAACGTCTTTATTTATAGGGTCAGGACTTGACTACCTATGGTGAACTTGTTGCTGAAGGAGTGTTTCGTTTATGTGGAGCTAGAGGTTTGAGGCACGTTTTTCTCTTTGAGAAAATTTTACTAATTTGTAAAAGAAAAGAAGATATGACCTTCGTTTACAAAACTCATATTATGGTAAGGAATTTATTCAGTCCTTTTTTCTAATCAGTCCCAAATATTTTATATAAAATATTCTGACGTTTTCCTTCACTGTATTAAAAAAAAAAGATACAAAAGCGCTGAGAATTAAATAGAGAAAACGTTTTTCGGCGAATAGCTAATACACTAATTCCGCTTCTTGGTATGATTATAATGCACACTTTTTCTCTTTAAATTTTATTAGGTTAAAATATAGCCTCATTAAAACTTGGATTGGATTCACAACTTGGATGAGGTTCACAAAGGATTCACAACTTGGATAGGAGTCACAAAGGATTCACAACTTGGATGGGGCTCCCAAAGGATTCACAACTTGGATAGGATTCACAAAGGATTCACAACTTGGATGGGGTTCCCAAAGGATTCACAACTTGGATGGGGTTCACAAAGGATTCACAACTTGGATAGGAGTCACAAAGGATTCACAACTTGGATGGGGCTCCCAAAGGATTCACAACTTGGATAGGAGTCACAAAGGATTCACAACTTGGATGGGGTTGCCAAAGGATTCACAACTTGGATGGGGTTCACAAAGGATTCACAACTTGGATGGGGTTCACAAAGGACTCACAACTTGGATGTGGCTCACAAAGGATTCACAAATTGGATGGGCTTTACAAAGGACTCACCACTTGGATGGGGCTCACAAAGGATTCACAACTTGGATGTAGTCACAAAGGATTCACAGGTTTCACTTTTATTCAAGATTCATAAAGACTGTATCGCTAAGTAAGTTTTACTAAACGGCCCGAAAAGGATTAAGGGAAAAGCAGGGCGTCCCGCCTTAGGACGTCCTGGGTATTATAAAATTAGACCGTAAATCTTTGGAGTTTGATGGGAAGGGTTCAAAGCAACCCTGACAGAGGCTAGAGCAGGTCATACAGGACAAACAGAGGAGTTGGGCACACCAAAATATCAGCCTCTCGTGTCTCACTACTGTAAGGGTTGTATTAGTGATAAAGGCTAACGGGTAACCGCTTTTTTCACCAGCGAGAGAGAATTCTTCCAAAGTAGGGTTATTCAACTTTTTGTACTTCTGGAGTGGTGAAAATGAGGAATAGTTAATAATTTGATCTAAGTTTTTGAAGTCAATCTAACGAGTATTTTATTTATCAAACTACTGGTTTTTGAAAATTTCTACAGATCTGTGCCAGTTGGTGGACTCCAGTTAAAGAACAAGGTTTCAAAACATCAGTGCTTTCGATATCTGCAAATTTTTCGGAGTTTCGCCGAATTTTTCCGCATGAAAATTGAGACCCATGAAAATCTAGGGGTTGGAGGGCAATTTTTTTTCTCTCAGTTTTTTTTTTTTTTTTTTTTTTTTTTTTTTTTTTTTTTTTTTTAGAAAAACACATTCGTTAATAAAAGTACAGCAGAAAAGGTAATTTTCGAAGTCTAGGGGGGAGGGGTACATATCAATGGGTATTTTTTAAAATAGATTGTGTTTTTAGTGATTCTACCATAGAATCACTTTTGGAAAAGAAATCTTTTACGCATTGATTAACTACGGAAAGTTTGATGAATATTGTCTTTTTTTCAATGAATATGAAAAAAAAATATTTAATAGATTTAAGCATAAAAAAAAGAAAAAGAACTGAGCCAATAACAATTTTCTTATTTGCTTCACAGGCCTATCAACATCATGCGTGTGCTTCCATCGTCAGTGCTTCCACTATTCCCGAATTTTTCAGAATTTCCCGAATGGGACTTGGGCTTTTGAAATAACGACGGAAATTAACGTTCGTAACTGCATGAATGTGAACATGAACTATATATTGCTAACTTTTCCTGATATTAATTTTCGGGGAGACCTCAGAGAACCCAAATTTTATTTCGGAGGAATTTGACGAATCCCGTAAAGTTTAAGCATTGCAAAACCTTAATATTTTCTTTTGTAAAAATTTGGGTTTTATTCAAAAAATGAGAATAAAGAATTTCTTTTTTAACCTTGGGAGGCTCTTTTTTCTTTTTTTCAAAGTGTAATTTCCTAATTCTTGTTTACATTTCAGCAAAAATAATGAAAGATATGGTAGCTTGTGTTCCTTAAAAACAAATTAGCGGTATTTTTTTTTCTTTACCAAATTATTTCGGTACATCCGTAAAATTGTGTAAAAGTGGTAACCACAAATTGGTTCGTCAATTATGAAACGGTACTAGTGCTCGTCAACCAAAGCTGTGTTTATGTGTGTCAGTCAAACTATTGCGATCGTCATTTCTTCAGCAATAAGCGAAAACATTACAGTTCATTTCGAAACTTTAAAGCGTCTAGAATGATTCTAGGAATTACTGTAGTATGATTAGAAATGACACGGCAGTGTAATAGGTATATAGAGTAGGTATGCATCGAGGGCATGAAATGCCCCCCCTTCTTCTCTAATCTAAGCCCCGGATTTAATGCAGCTATATCTGTAATAACTTAAGGTAACAAAACAGAGGGAAGGGAGGGGTGTTTTTATAATATAAATATATATATATATATATATATATATATATATATATATATATATATATATATATATATATATATATATATATATATATATATATATATATATATATATATTATTTCTAGTGGCTTTCCAAATATAATCTTTTACAAATTAATTAATCACGGAAAGTTAGATGAATGTACTAACGATGAATAAAATAATATAAGAATAGATTTAATCATTACGTAAAAAAATTATACCACTAAAAAAGCAAACAATAGATCCAAAAATGGGTATAATGTTTTTTTTTCACGCTTCTCATGCCAAGAAACATTAATGTCTGTTTTATGTATAAGTTTTATTATTTTCTGAAACTTCACCTGAAGGAATCAGTAATATATTTGACAGGATAGCCTCCTCAAGGAGTTAGCCCCATATGGATGTGTAGCGCAAGACAAAGCATTTTATCGAGTACTCTAGGATCCCTTTTCCAGCTGATCACAGCTAGTTGGGAACTATGACACAAGTATTGAAAGTCCCTCAGAAGGAAGTAAGTGAATGCAGTTGTAAAAAACAGTCACTTGCACAGCATCAAAGATCGATTTTAAGGATAACACTATCTTTTGTGGTAATACAGCCTCTCCCACTAGTTATATTCTGCATCCTCTCTATTGGTGCTTTGTGATTTTTGACGGTGACAACCTTAGATCTGGAGATAAGCAGTTCTTTTGTTTTTGCTCCATTAAACTGATAAGTTGATGACCTGGAGATCTACCTGAAAGGATAATGAAGCATTTTAGGGTTTACTTTCTTTGAGACAAATACACGGGTTAGTATCGTCGCTAAAGACGCGTGAAGAATTTGCTAGATTGTCCCCTATGACATTTGAAGACTGCAGCAGAAAAGGTCCGCTGCAAGGTTTTTAGCAAACCAAGGAGCGGCCAAAAATGAACCAATAAATTTTTTTCCTCAATTTTGAAAATTAAAACCAGAAGTCGTAAGGCCAAGGACACCATGATATACGAAAGGAATGTTATTTTGGGTACTGGACCCTGAAAAAATGGGTCTCGAAGAACAGCTAAGCTCTTTAACTACCAGGACGCCAATGTATAAGAAAAATTGTCGTATCTTGAATTACTTGGGTCAAAGGGACCCCCTATTCGGGAAAAAAATCCGGAAAGAAAATATGTTGGTTTGCCTGAAATCATGACCCTTAGAAGCACCTTTATTTTGCTTTTATTTTGTTGCGGCTTGAAACTTATAACTGTCATCTCCGGGCCCTTTTCGCAAAACATTTCAATTTGGAGGTACCGTGCCCTTTTAAATCGTGGTCCAAAAAGGGGTCAATTTCATTTTGAGATTGGGTTAAAACTAAAAATTAGGATTATTAAAAATTAAAATTAAAATTAGGATTCCTTTACAGCACTAGCACTCTCGAAAGAAAGCCTCACAAACACACGGGGAAACCCAAGGATTTTAGCGATGTGCCGCAACCTGAGAAGGATTTCAGATAAAGAAAAAACAAATATGAAATTACTTGTACTTTTTGAAATCTAGCAAAATGTAAGGATACAACTAGCAAAAGACTTCTTCACATGTCATCTATTTTTCAGTTTCACTTATATGCTAATTAAATTATGCCCAAGCCATATCATTGCCACATGTATGGATAAAAAAAAGACTTGTGAATCATATGTGACTTTCCTTCATTTTACCATTACGCTTCTATTGTAGAATTTCGAAAATGAAATAGGAAGAAATTGGTTTGAAAGGTCTAAATCAATAATGTTTTTACATCTTTAGCCAGAAACATTAAATGTGGTCAGTACAGAACAAAATTCTCATTTTAATTTAGAGGGTGTGACTTCAGTCTCATCTTCATTAACGACAGTCGTAAAAGTAGATGTCAACCTATAGAAAAAAATTGTTGTTTCAATTTTCCACCTTTTCTGATTTCAAAAAAAATTTGCCTTAGCTCTTCACTCTGATTTATCAATCACAAAAGTTGCGCTTAAAAGTTCAGCATAGCTCAACACCCTAAATTAGGCGCGGGATATATTACTGGTGATGTAGCCATGGATAATTTCGGTTTTACCTACAGGTATGACAATAATATGGCTCTGGTATTGCTCACATCGTGGTCACATCGTCACATCGTATTTAGCATTTTTATTTTGAAGTATTTAAGTGGAATGATGCTTTAATTTCGTACCTATTGAATTGACATCTAATAAAAATGACGCTTTTTCTCATTCTTTTTAGTGTTCAAATTTGATGTTGGTTGAAAGTGTGCCAGGTGAACCATTAAGCTTTCACGTGATCCCTTTTGACAACCCCAAAACCCAGTTCACACTTGAGGCCAGATGCTTAGACCAAAAAAGGGACTGGGCCCTCCAAATCAAAAGAGTTATTCTGGAAAATTACCAAGCCGTTATTCCAACTCATGCTAAACAAATACTTATGGAAATTGGACAAGCACAAAAAGGTTTGTGTTGTGAGGCATTATCTCATAATCCGTGTTTATACCTTTGAAAACCGTGAATTGTTGATTTGTTTTTCTAATTTTTAGAATGCTTTTCTTTAACTTCGTATTTTTAGTTCAGATTCGAAGACGAAACCATACTGCACTTATTACTCGGTTAAAGTTAATGAGATGGGCATTGGTTGTTTTGAAGGATAGGAAGACGTGGTCTTTAGTTTTACGAACTTACTGTGTCAGTCTTGAATGGTCTTAAAATGTATTTGAAAGACCTTTCTTTTAGAATAAATAAAAATTTAATAAAATAAGAATTTTATTTACTAAAAAAAAAATTATCACACATGGTTATATAGTATATAAGATAATAAAATAAAAAGATTTAAAATGGTTTAAAAAAAATTAAGGAAGAAGATGTTTTTTTCAACTAAAAATTTAAATAAACTTTAAAAAAAAGCTTTGTAATCCACATTTTTGACTCCAAATGCAGTGAAAAAAAAATCCTGCTACCCCAAAAAATTGAACTTCCAGGACTAAAAATGAAAGCATCAGGCAATCATGGCTTAAAGTAAAATGTGTCATGGCTGGCCCCACACTATCATTTCTAGATCAAAAATTTAGATTTTTTAGGTAGCTGAATTTTTTTTTATTTTTTTTAGTCCATTTGGAGATAAAGGTGTTTCTTTAACGTTTTTAGTTTTTTTTGTGAAGGTTGTTAAAACTTATTTTTAATTCCACTCAACTTACCTTTTCACTAAACTTGTTGTGTTCTGAGCGTAATTTGAAGAAAGTCGTGCTGAACTACACCTTGGACCTATTTTTAAACATTAGTTTAAAAAAGGACGTTCCCGACGTCTTTAACAAATTGTTAAAAATTAAGGGTTGTTTATAGTTATGTTAGTCGCTTACTAGAAACTTACAAGACAATTTTCACTATATACAAAAAAAGGAGTTAATATACGAAACTGATTTGAAGGAGATCTCCCCTAAAGACAGCTGAATAGCCCCAATCCTAGTAAAAAAAACGAGCTAAAATAATACTAGCTAAGGAAAAGGTTTTTCTTAAAATTAAAAAATAATGAAGATTTTTTTTAGGTTGGAACTTGCGAAATGGCAATTTCAATCGATTTTTTTTTCCAAGCCTAGTTAGGGTTTGGTCATTATTTTTTATTCAATGGACCTTATAAATAAGTGATTCAAAATGTGAAAAAAAAAACAACTTCTAACAAGTTGCGCTGTTGGTACTAAACCTTTGTAGCCCTCTATCTCTTTGTTTCTCACTCACTCACTCGCCCTCCTCTTCAGTTATCTTTAGTGCACCTTTGTTTTTTATTTTACACAAATATCTAATATTGTTATATTCGAAAATAAACCTTCAAATACTTGTATAATAAAAATTTCGTAACATCTAGTTCTTCTTTTCCCCATAAAAAATTCCGCATAAAACAATTTTCTCACTAAATAAAATAAATTTTCATTATTATTTCAAATTCAGATTCTGTCACAAGTTTTCTGCTAGCTATTTTAAAATATTCTGTGGACTTTTAAGTTTATGTTGCTTTTTCAAAATTAATCTTAGCTAAAAACCTGAAGCATGTTTTATTTATGCACGAAAGCTGCAGTCAGATAAAAAGACTGAAATGAGAAAAAAGTATGATTTGTAGTTCTCTCCTTTTTTCTAGAAACAACATTGGAAAGGAGCACTACCAAACGGCACCATTTTGCACCTCATTTGCAATTTTTCTTTTTGTAAATACTAAAAAAAAATCAACATTTAATTCAAAAATTCAACTAATCTTAGCTAAAACCTGAAGTATGCTTTATTTATGCACGAAAGCTGCAGTCACATAAAAAGACTGAAATGAGAAAAAAGTATGACTTGTACTTCTTTCCTTTTTTCTAGAAACAACATTGGAAAGGAGCACTACCAAACGCCTCCATTTTGCACCTCATTTGCAATTTTTTTTTCAAATACTAAAAAAATCAACATTTTAATTCAAAAATTCAACTAATCTTAGCTAAAAACCTGAAGCATGCTTTATTTATGCGCGAAAGCTGCAGTCACATAAAAAGACTGAAACGAGAAAAAAGTACGATTTGTAGTTCTTTCCTTTTTACTAGAAACAACATTGGAAAGGAGCACTACCAAACGGCCCCATTTTGCACCTCATTTTAATTTTTTTTTTTTTTTGCAAATAATAAAAAAAATCAACATTTTAATTCAAAAATTCATCTAATCTTAGCTAAAAACCTGAAGCATGCTTTATTTATGCACGAAAGCTGCAGTCACATAAAAAGACTGAAATGAGAAAAAAGTACGATTTGTAGTTCTTTCCTTTTTTCTAGAAACAACATTGGAAAGGAGCACTACCAAAGGGCACCATTTTGCACCTCATTTGCACATCATTTGCAATTTTTTTTTGCAAATAATAAAAAAAATCAACATTTTAATTCAAAAATTCATCTAATCTCTAAAAACCTGAAGCATGCTTTATTTATGCACGAAAGCTGCAGTCACATAAAAAGACTGAAATGAGAAAAAAGTACGATTTGTAGTTCTTTCCTTTTTTCTAGAAACAACATTGGAAAGGAGCACTACCAAACGGCACCATTTTGCACCTCATTTGGATTTTTTATTTGGGGCCTTAGCCTCAAATGGGACTAGTACAATGTGAAAGCTCTTTTTCCATCTGTGATTAAAAGATTATTTATTTTTTACTGAATATAAGTTTAATTATATTGCAACCAGGCATTTGCAATTATTTCCTATATTTTCATATAATCTCTATTTGGTTACTTAAATAATATTTGCTATAATGATGAAGTTGCAGTGAAATCGGAAACTAATGTCCACGAAACCTTTGGGGGAATCCATAAACTGCTCTGAAGTGTTCTGGAAGTTATATTAACCTGCAGAATGACGCCCTAGTTCTAAAGACTGAAATGAGAAAAAAGTACGATTTGTAGTTCTTTCCTTTTTCCTAGAAACAACATTGGAAAGGAGCACTACCAAACGGCACCATTTTGCACCTCATTTGCATTTTTTTTTTTCAAATAATAAAAAAAAATCAACATTTTAATTCAAAAATTAAACTAATCTTAGCTAAAAACCTGAAGCATGCTTTATTTATGCACGAAAGCTGCAGTCACATAAAAAGACTGAAATGAGAAAAAAGTACGATTTGTAGTTCTTTCCTTTTTTCTAGAAACAAAATTGGAAAGGATCACTACCAAACGGCACCATTTTGCACCTCATTTGCACCTCATTTGTAATTTTTTTTTTTTTGCAAATAATAAAAAAAATCAACATTTTAATTCAAAAATTCAACTAATCTTAGCTAAAAACCTGAAGCATGCTTTATTTATGCACGAAAGCTGCAGTCACATAAAAAGACTTAAATGAGAAAAAAGTACGATTTGTAGTTCTTTCCTTTTTTCTAGAAACAACATTGGAAAGGAGCACTACCAAATGGCACCATTTTGCACCTCATTTTAATTTTTTTTTTTGCAAATAATAAAAAAAATCAACATTTTAATTCAAAAATTAAACTAATATTAGCTAAAAACCTGAAGCATGCTTTATTTATGCAAGAAAGCTGCAGTCACATAAAAAGACTGAAATGAGAAAAAAGTACGATTTGTAGTTCTTTCCTTTTTTCTAGAAACAACATTGGAAAGGAGCACTACCAAAGGGCCCAATTTTGCACCTCATTTTCAATTTTTTTTTTTTGTAAATACTAAAAAAAATAAACATTTTAATTCAAAAATTCAACTAATCTCAGCTAAAAAACTGAAGCATGATTTATTTATGCACGAAAGCTGCAGTCACATAAAAAGACTGAAATGAGAAAAAAGTACGACTTGTAGTTCTCTCCTTTTTTCTAGAAACAACATTGGAAAGGAGCACTACCAAACGGCACCATTTTGCACCTCATTTGCAATTTTTTTTTTTGCAAATACTAAAAAAAATCAACATTTTAATTCAAAAATTCAACTAATCTTAGCAAAAAACCTGAAGCATGCTTTATTTATGCACGAAAGCTGCAGTCACATAAAAAGACAGATATGAGAAAAAAGTATGACTTGTAGTTATTTCCTTTTTTCCCGAAACAACATTGGAAAGGAGCACTACCAAACGGCACCATGTTTCACCTCATTCGCAATTTTTTTGTTCCAAATATTAAAAAAAATCAACATTTTAATTCAAAAACTCAAGTAATCTTAGCTAAAAACCTGAACCATGCTTTATTTATGCACGAAAGCTGCAGTCACATAGAAAGACAGAAATAAGAAAAAAATATGATTTGTAGTTATTTTCTTTTCTAGAAACAACATTGGAAAGGAGCACTACCAAACGGCACCATGTTGCACCTGAATATTTGCAAAAAAGACGGATGGACAGAAAAAACAGCAGAGAGAAGAAACTTCAGGAATTGCGATCAACAAGTCCCAAAGATGTAAGTTTTTTTTTTTTTAATGGTGAATTACAGAACACTCCAAACCCAAATGGAATGGATCAAATTGATGGTGAAGGCTTGGGGCCTTAGCCTCAAATGGGACTAGTACAATGTGAAAGCTCTTTTTCCATCTGTGATTAAAAGATTATTTATTTTTTACTGAATATAAGTTTAATTATATTGTAACCAGGCATTTGCAATTATTTCCTATATCTTCATATAATCTCTATTTGGTTACTTAAATAATATTTGCTATAATGATGAAGTTGCAGTGAAATCGGAAACTAATGTCCACGAAACCTTTGGGGGAATCCATAAACTGCTCTGAAGTGTTCTGGAAGTTATATTAACCTGCAGAATGACGCCCTAGTTCTGTGTTCAGATGTAAAACTAACTACACGATGTTGTCCCTATGTAGTTAGTGACCTCTGTCCTGAAAGGTAACCAGATGAACCCTAAACCGAGAAAATTATTTCGAATATAAACACTGCAAAAGCACAAATCTACCATTTAAAGTCACTATGATGATATTTGTATCTGTTTTACATGATCACTTAAAATCGTTATTAACTCAGGAATTGAATTGCATTGGAAAATCCTGTGGACTTTCCTTGGTCTGGTAGCCGTATTTTTGACGTGCAAGATATAGAAGGTACAACTTTGTCTTGAAGATATAGGAAATGACTGTCAAACACAACTAAATAGTGGAGGCTGTTTTGAGCTCTTTGTCTGTCCATCATAACCTTCAATCATTTACTAAATTTATTCAGCTCATTAGAAAAGCAGCTTTCGTTTGTCGGCAGACTTTGTTCTCCTCTGACCAGAGAAATAAAGACTTTGATGACATTGTCATCAAAGCGTTGTGAAAGTCTCCTATTAGTGGAAGGAATAATATGTTTATTATCTTGTGTAAAGGATGGGATGAATTTTTGATAAGTGATGAGCGCGTTAAAAGTGGTACTTGTCCCTTTGGGTTCATCCCTAAGAACTAGGGCCGTCCTAGCCAAGTGGTTAGCACACTGGATTTGAAATCCTCTTGTCACTGGCTATTTGGTTTGGAACGAGGGTCAGTGGCGTGACTGTGAACTCTGCCAGAGTCAACCCAGTTTTAAACAGGTACCTGTAGAAATCTGAGGAAGGTAAACAGGGAAGGGGCGCGAAAGCACAGGATGGTTGGCCCCAACCCCCATTGCACTTACTGGCTGAAGGGCCATAAAACGAAGATAAGTACCGTCGGTAGGTACTGTAGAGTCCAGTGTTATATTCTTTAGCTTTTTTTTACTTAAGGACTAAGACGAAGTAGAAAAAAAAGGAGAAATGGAGACTTGCAATATAGTAGAAAAATAGTGAAAATTAGGCTCATTAATTCCATCGTCTGCAGCAAAACCCCTTGTTTCATAGATTGGTAAAGCTGCCAAAGATCTTCTTCAACCAGTACTGCCAGTATCACATCAGGAAAACAAAGAACGATTACTGACATTATGGATACTATGTCGCAATGAAGAGTTCTTTTTTTGTTATCGCCAATTTTAATTCATATTCACTCCCTCTGTAGATTCAGTTAGGAAGCGTGTCAATCGTACCCAAATTTATCAAATTAAGGTGAATTTATCAAGCTGCTTCCACTGGTTGCATTAAGCTTTCCTGTAGCCTCACATTTCATAAAATGATTTTTAAAACACCAGGCAAGATTCTGATAATATCAGGCAGGATTTTGATGGTATCAGGTATCCATTTGTAGATTCTGCTCTTTGAAGGGGCTTCTCACATTCAGACTGATTTATTTGGCCGTTTTCTTCAGGGAGAATTTATCTGTGATTCACCTTAATTTATTGGTGAATTAAGTGAATAACGTAAATATCCATTATTTTCAATCCTCTGATGTAATAAATAGCCGCCATTACCGGTGCTTAAATATATTTCAAAAATTTTGTGTTTGCTGTAATTCGATTTCCATCTGATTAAATGAAAGAAGAAAGTCGTCTAGTCGTCTGAAGTTCAATTTTTAAAGAACTTGGATTCGACTTGTCAACTCTCCTTAACTGCAACCGTCAAATAAAAGGCTTGTTTTGTCAACACAACACGGCGTTATGTCAAGCCTTTAGCTTACCTCAGTTTTATTGCAGATAAATAAACAAAAATAGCTTCTTGATCATTTGTTAAAATTAGTTTTATAATGAGAGGCGAGAGAGACACTGTAGAACATTCCTCTGGTGTGTGAGCTCCCAAAGGGCTGGCGTACAGCTAGTCTTGTTATTTTTCCAATTTATATTGATAAGCCTTACAAACAACCTATTTTTGGCTTCCTAATTAATTATTCATTATTTTAGAGTCCTTTGTTACCTCGACGTCTGCGTCGTAGTCTTGGAGTTATTACGAGGGATCGAAGTGAAAGCCGAGACAGAGATACGGACTCGGAATCCTGTTCTTCCAGAAGACTGAGTGACTCAGAAAAACCGAGGGTGAGTAGATTCTAATATTTGTAAAATAAGAAAAAAAGACACCGTATCCGAATTATGCAAATTTTGTGTATTTCTGTTCATGGTAAATTGTGTTCCACCATTTGTATATTGGATCTTTAGATATCCAATTGATCGGGCATTTACCTTCATAAAAATAAATGGCTAATTTCTTAACCCAAATGCAAAATCTGAAGAATTTTTTTTGTGTATAAAATCCTTTCCAATTTTTGGATTGAATCATGCAAAAAGAAAGAAGTTACGTGATAGCCGTCCTCGGCAAAGTAGAAGAAAAAAAATAAAGCAAAGAAAGCAATAAAAAAGTATAAATCTTCGTCTAGAAGCTCCTGGATAACATAAATAAAACCAAAACTAAATCATTACTGCACAATTTAAATGTAAAAATTTCCATGAAATTGGCTTCAGTTACGTGTTAGTTGTGTTTTCTGTGCAATCTGGTACTAGAAAACCCCCTATGCCCGACACCCAACACACAGTACTGTAAATTAAGTGGGGTTACGCTTTGGTGGAGGGCCCATGTCCCCTAGATTTTTGTTCATCTCTCCCTAAAGTTTAAGAAATATCTTTTTGGGAGGTATTTTCATTGAAAGAGCCGTTTTTAGCATTGTTGTATAAAACAAAATTGAAGAAACAACAAATTTGCCCTCTCCCCATATACTGAACAATCAAGTTCAATGCTTGAATTTTTCCCTGCATAAATACCAAAGTGTTAACATTTCAGGGATATGGTTGTGTGGGGGGGGGGGGGGTCTAAAATCATTGGGCAATTTTACATCCTTACTTCATCGAGGACATAATTTTTGGGGTCATTTTTTGAGGGGAGGGGGGGGGCTTCACTCAAAACACCGTAAAAGTCATACGCGTTTTACTGAAAATGGTTTGGTAGTATTTTACATACTACCTGCTCATACTTGTATTTAAAGTTTTGAATAAATACTAGATTATATATCTATATATATATATATATATATATATATATATATATATATATATATATATATATATCTATATATATTTTGAATAAAATTATAAAAAGGATATACAAATAGCTTAAAGGGTGGTATATCCGATTGTACAGCGACCATAAGCAAAAATATAAATAAGTATAACTCACAAGAAGAGAACAACAAACACCAATATCACATATAATGAACTCACTTCAATGTGAGAAATTGCTCTTTTAATTAACTTGGTTAGGGGTGTAATAACTTATTTTGTTATGTAACCCTTTACATAACTTAAAAAATAGGTAATCTACTGCTACTAACAACTCAGCGCAGCATCGAGCCACCTGAGGCCAACACAGCTATGCACCTTCCCTCTCCAGCCCAATCTATTCAAAGCCGCCCTGTTTAAATCCTCCCAGGAAGTTCCCGTTTCCCTTAAATCTTTCTTTATGACATCCTCCCACCCCAACCGTGGACGACCTCCTCCGTTTAGCCCTAGATGGCTGGCCGAAAAGGACAATTTTTAGGAATCTGTCATCCTTCATCCGCAGAACGTGCCCTAGCCATCTCAATTTTTCTCTCATTATAGCACAAGAAAGCGGAACTGAACCACACTTTTCGTACAGCCTACTGTTAGAAATACGGACAGTCAGCCAGGTGTCCAGAACGATCCGTAGGCAATTTCTGTGGAGAACATCTAGCAAATCTTCATGCGCTTTTCGGAGCGCCTATGCTTCAGAGCCATCTTTGACCATATTCTAGTCTTGGTTGCAGATTTATCTTCCTATTCTTCCAAACTTTTTAACTGTGAAAAAACACCCTGAGCCTTGGCCCACTATGCACTTAAACTGATTGGGATGCAGTTGAATTGAAAGTAACTCTGAAATCAGTAAATATAGATTTCCTCAATTTGATTAAGTAAGACTTAGTTGTTCTAGTGTTTAGTTCAAAAAAGAGATGACTGTATCATTGCTAAAATAAAAATATATTTAAATATAATAATACATAACATATATAATAAATTAATGAATATAATGAACATAAACAATATAAAATGAAAAAACAAACATATAAATAATATAAATATAATATATATATAATACTCTATTGTTATATTGTCAACCTTATTACTATAATACTGCCACACACGGTGGATTTGTTACTTTTCTGAAAGCTAAAAATGTGTAATTTAAGCCATAACCAAAATATTTAATTCAGAATAACGTTCAGTTCAGAAAAATAGATAAACTACATCATTGCCAAAGTAAATATATATTTAAACACAATAAACTAATAAATATACATAATAAAAACAATTAATTTTAAGAAAACAATGAAAAATTTAAATATATATATATATATATATATATATATATATATATATATATATATATATATATATATATATATATATATATATATATATATATATATATATATATATATATATATATATATATATATATAGTATATATGTATATATAATACTATGTAATGAGCCTTACCACTACAATACTGCTATACAGGGTGGAATTATTATTTTTCTGAAAGGTGAAAAGGTATAAGCTAAGCCAGAGCCAAAATAATCAGTGTGTGTCTCAACTGAAGTGGGGAATCTAACTGGTGGAGCACGGGAATCTATTTAAAGTCTGATTTGCCATATAAAGCAGAGATAGCGCTTGCAAAGTTCACTCTAACCTCTACAAGCATGGAGTCTTTTTCCAAGTTCAACACAATTTTTCAGTGCCAACATCGGTCTTTTGGCTTTTTGCTGAACTTCAACTTCAGAATCGATGGCTTGATTTGTCAGGATTTCTAGTCGACATGAGGATTACCCTTTATCACAACTATGGGGGAAAAAAATAAATGAAAAAATGTGTCCACGCCCACTCAATTTTCTTTTCTTCCGGTTCGCATATATAAGTATACAAATATTAATATATATAAAAAAGCTTTGAAAAAGGCCCTATAAGGCCTTTTAATTTAATAAAAGAAACATTAGAGCGAATCATTTCTTCTAAATGGGGTTGGAAACCAATTTCTACTCGGTTCTATTCGTAGTAGAGTGGTTAGCACGCTAGGCTTGAAATACTTTGTCGGTAAGGACATGGGTTCGAGTCCTGGTGTCACTGGCTATTTGATTTGGAACGGAGGTCAGTAGCGTGACTTTGTAACCTTAACCAGAGTCAAATCAGCTCTAAATGGGTACCTGGAGAAATCTGGGGAAGGTGAAAAGGAGGGGCGCGTGAAAGCACTGGAAGGCTGGACCCAAACTCCCCATTGTACTTCCTGTTTGAAGGGCCGTGATATGGAGATCAGCATCACCGGTAGGGATTGTAAAGTCCAATGCCGTATTCTTTACCTTCTTCTCCTCCTCCGAGGAAACCTGTTTATTCGTGCCCATGAAAAATTCTGGCCACGCCAGGAAGACAAAGGAAGTGGAGGGAATCGAATCTTTGGAGCTTTGGCATTCCTTCTATAGAAATGAAAAATAGCTTCCGCCGTTTCAAATAAATTGTAAAAAATATGCCTAGCGCTAGCGTAGTAAGAAATACAGAGGTAGAGAGTAAAGAGACCATAAATAGCTTTGAATTTTACAAGAAAGCCAAGATTTTTTTTTTGTCGAAGATGCACTTAAGTTTCTTGTAATTTGTTTCCATACTCTTTAGATAAGTTCAAGGAACTTAGTCCTTCATTAGGTGAATAAGCCCTTTTTGGCTAACTCTTTGATTAAGTCCAAGGAACTTAGCCATTCATTAAGTGAATTAGCCCTTTTTGGCTAATCCTTTGACTAAGTCCAAGGCATCAAGTCCTTCATTATTATTATATTATTATATTTATATTATTTATATGTTTGTTTTTTCATTTTATATTTTTTTATGTTCATTATATTCATTAATTTATTATATATTTTATGTATAATTATATTTAAATATATTTTTATTTTAGCAATGATACAGTTCATCTCTTTTTTGAACTAAACACTATAACAACTAAGTCTTACTTAATCAAATTGAGGAAATCTATATTTACTGATTTCAGAGTTACTTTCAATTCAACTGCATCCCAATCAGTTTAACTGCATAGTGGGCCAAGGCTCAGGGTGTTTTTTCACAGTTAAAAAAGTTTGGAAGAATAGAAATGAAAAATTGCTTCCGCCGTTTCAAATAAATTGTAAAAAAATATGCCTAGCGCTAGCGTAGTAAGAAAATACAGAGGTAGAGAGTAAAGAGAAATAAATAGCTTTGAATTTTACAAGAAAGCCAAGATTTTTTTTTTTTTTTTTTTTTTTGTCGAAGAGGCATTTAAGTTTCTTGTAATTTGTTTCCATACTCTTTAGATAAGTTCAAGGAACTTAGTCCTTAATTAGATGAATTAGCCCTTTTTGACTAACTCTTTGACTAAGTCCAAGGAACTTAGCCCTTCATTCGATGGATTAGCCCTTCGTTAAGTGAATTTTTCTCTTGCTTTTCTTTGTGTTGTGCTTTTATCTAACTTAGTACTTTCTCTAGTGTTTCTTTAACTTCTTATTTTTCTTTAGGAAAATCGATTTTGGCGTCGAAAAAGCGAGCCAAGCAGCTCCTTCTTCCGATCTTCAAGCGTGCAAAGTGACTGCAATCCACCAACAATACCCGAAGTTTCTTCCAACGAGTGCCTTAACACTGATTCTGGAATCACTGAAGACTCGGCGTTAAGTGATATTCCTGACTCAAAGTCTGAAAGTGTCGCTGAACTTGTTGGGCAATTAGTATTGCAAAATGTTGAAATTCAGCGTGTGTTGCGGCGCCGGAAAAAATCAAATCGTTTTCGTTTGCCAGACTCGGCGGCAGATACAGATGGTGCAACCGATGGTGAAAGTGACATTGGGCCGCAAGCGAGAGACGAAATTGAATCTAAGAACATTTTTAAAAGATTTGGGAAAATTCTCACTCGGGAACAAGTGGACACATTTATCAGAAACCTCTCTCCTCAAAGGAAAATGTCCCATATAATGAACCACATAAATCAACGACGGAACAGTAAAGACAAAATGGCAGAAGTTCGGAGGACTCGATCTTTTTCAATAAGTGATATCAATCGGATAGATCCCGAGCTCCCTGTTGATCAGGCTGAACAAAAGTCGAAAATTTATGCATCCGCATCTCTAAGTGATTTGCAAAGACATTCAGTAATATCGAGAAAATCAAAACGACCGGTTACTATTGCTTCACACCACACCGATGATGAAACCGATAACAGCCTGAGTCATCAGTGCAGTGACTCGACTTCAGTCGGTGAAAGTGTTGCCTCTTCCCTAAATATTCCTGAATACAAAATTTATAGACGATCTCTTTCAAAAACTTCGCTCAAGAACCTAATGCAAAATGTTGGTTCAAAGTTCTCCAATTTGAGAAGTGGCTCAAACGAAAAATTTTCTGTAAATCCCGGTGTTGATGAATGTGAAGAATCAAACGCAGGAAAAATGGTGAACATCCTCGCACGTCAGTATAGTCGTGTTTTGAAACAAAGGATTAAAAATATAATGGGTGAAACTGTTCCCGAAAAGAAAGACCCCGGTGTTGGTAATCCATCAGCAGCAGCTCGAATGGCATCAAATGATTATTCGGATTATGCAATCCCGTCATCTTTAAATATCCCAAAAATAGATGACGACACCGACAAATCGGATTCAGAATTATCAACTGGTAGCATTTACGAGCGCACCTTTGAAGAAATTGAGTCAATGCTTGATTCATTACGGGACAGTGCCGTTTATAGTGATCGTGATGATACTCTAAGTGTAAGCTCTGACAATTATCTTCCTCCAAAAATCCCTCCTCCGGTTCCACCAAAATCAATCAAAACTCCTCCCCCCACTAAACCAAAACCCCAAGCTAAAGTAGCAAAGGAAGGGCTTTATCCAACCCCAAGCTTAGAGGGCTTAAAAAGTATTAGTGATAGACTTAAAGACTTAGAACACTGGCGAAGAGAAAATAATAAAAGCTCGTGTGATGATGAAAGTGAAACCAGTTCCCAGCATTCGACTTCTACCGTAAATACTGTCCTGGAAGTGAAAGCCCCATCTGTTGAAATACTTGACGATAAGAGAGATAAGCTCCCAACGGCACAAAATGCTTTGCCCAAAGGTTGGGTCAGACAAGTTATTGGTAAAATTCAAGGAGGTGTTTTTGATTAACTCGTACATTTAAATCTTGAGACTAACACTCTAGTCTAGAATTTACAGCTTTGAAGTTATAATTATAACTGTATAGTGTTTTGTCTTAGGACCCGAGTCGAAGATGGCTGAACTTTGTAAATATATTTTAATGGTATACATAGCAAACCGATAAGCTGGAATCTAAATGGAAAATGTTTTTTTTTGCGGGGGGGGGGGATGCATCAAAACTATGGTTATAAAAATTTAGTAAAAGAAATCGAATCTTCTATATTTCTAAGTAAGATATTCTTAGCATCTAAGCTGTGTGAAACGTATATTAGAAAGCAAACTTGTTACTTAGCTCCAAAAAGGATTTTGAAATATTAGTTTGCCGTGGCTATAACTCAGTTCAGATGTATGTTTTTCTGGAAACTAAGAGTTTTGTCATGGAAACGTTAATTATTTACTATATGAGGAGTCCTCCCCACTTAACTCTATAGATCTTCTCTATGAAACTTTAGATTAATGAGGGCATCAAACATTTTACAAAATCGATATTTTTCTCATTTTTTATGTTCAAATATTTAAAAGCCTATCAACTTAAACACAGCAAGTAACATAACGTGATAATCTGTAGTACACTTTTTTGTAGAACCAATACCAACTAAAAAAAACAAAAAGCAGCGAACATGTGTAATTCATGATAAGCTGTATACAAATTTAAATCAAAGAATTTGCTATGTATATCTTCGAAATCGCTTGTTCAAAATCTTTCTGTGAATAATTTTTCCACTCCGGTTTGAAGTGCATATATATTTGTACGCATTGAATTTTCTAGTCCGTCTTTTTTTCAGTTTGTTTTGTATAAATGACGCATGTCTTTCGGAATATAATAAACTCTGTTCTCTACTTAATTTAATTTGAACCTATATGCTGCTAGGGGTGTTCCATGTCTATTTAAGAAGAAATAAAAATAATTAAAGAGACTCAGTGGCGTCGTTCCGCAGAGGCAAGGGGGGGGGGGGTGGCAGTTGCCCCACTCCCAATAATTTGGAGAAACAAATTATTATATAGCCTATGCCCCTTGACTTTCTGGATAAGGACCCCTCTTTTAGGCTTTAAATTGATCCTGAAAGGACCATTCAACTCGAACAGCAGACTTAAAAGTCAGCTAAAGAAGCCTTGCATATTCTTTTGCCTACAATCCTTCTGCAAGGAGGAATTCTATCGAGTAACAATTTTAGGCAGGGATCAAGTTCAAAACATCAGCTGCTTCATTTTCAAAGAATTGTCTTTACTGGGGAAAATGTTCTCATTTACTAGGGAAACAAACCTATTAATTTCCAACACGAAATCGAATAGCTGAACTACTGTTTTTCCAATAGAAAATGTGCGCATGTTCTTAATTCTGTATCATTGTATGGCATTGGAAGAGAGAACTTCAGGCAATTCCATATCGTCACATCTGCAATACAAATAACTTTCACTTTAGAATCGTTCTTATCTTTATCTCTATAATTGCCAGAAAAAAGTCTACCTTCGTAAACAGGGGGTTATCATCATTTCTGTGTCTGCTATTTTTTCTACAGTTTTCTTTTCTGCTAGGGAGAAATTGGAAAAACAGAAAACCAGCATCCATTTGTCATTCAGAATTTCTGTTACTGTTCTGATTTTTTTCTATATTGTTTATCTGTTTCTGTTTTTCTTAAAATTCTGAGCTTCCAACAAACACCCTAAATCAAGTAGTCTTAAAAAGGCTACTCTGTGATCTTGCCTCAGCTCAGCATGCCCAAGCTCATCATGTGGAATTACAACCACTCAAATTTTAGGCACTAGAAACAACAAGCGTGATATAAGCAACAGGGGTGAGGTTACATATAGGGCAAAACTCAGAGAGCACAAAAAAAAGAGATATAATATTAGGTCTTTCATTTGATGTTCTTTCTGGATATGTGCCCTCCGTGGAATGTAGAAGACAGATTGTGACTTAATACTCACTTATAAACTATTCAAACCATTTAAAATTGACCTTTCAGGGGGTGGAGGGTTGCCTTCCCTCTGTGTGCGGGTATCCTGATAAGCATTCAAAGTTTGTTGACAAGAAATTTTTATCCATGGCCCTAATACTGGTTGTTCCTGCTGAAAATAATTATCACATTTAGACCTGAAGCATTTCAGTAAAATATTGTACTGTTTATATGTTTCGTTGTCTCCAAGACCAAAATAATTCATTAATTCATTATCCTCTACATTGGTCTGCTACATAGAACCTATGTCTAATACTATCCCCTCCTTTTCAGTAGTGATAAGCCTCGTCTTGATTGACATCAGTCGCCCTGTCAGCAGTATTTTTTGCATATGTATCACTTTTGGACAGCCGGCTATGATTGGACAGCCAACGAAAATTTTGAAGGCCATGATTGGCTATCCATTCGAAGTCGGCCCTACTGCTGACAGGGTAAATGATGTCAATCAAGACGAGGCTATAGTGATCAAAGATCGAGAGGACGTTAGTCCAGATTTAGTCCATACAGAAGAACTAGAGACAATTTCTTCAGCTTCTGTCTCCATCAAATTTGCTATCTGAGTGTTGGTCTGTTCCTTGTCGGATTAATTTTCCATTTTTTCTATAATTTAGCTAGGAAGAAATAGAACACATCGCTTAATGTCTTTTTTATGCTCTTCCCAATTATGATAATCGCTTCAGGGGCAAATTCCTTTTTGAACCCTTTAAGTAAAAGGTAGCTTATTTTTATCGCCACACAAAAAAGTGTCCATTACTAGAAATTGATTTCAAAGTGGTTAAAAACAACACACCATTTGTTTATAAGTTAATTATTTAAAAGTATTATATTACAAAGGCATTGATTGAAAACAATTTAATACCACAAAAATTGAATTTATGAGAATTGTTTTTAAATGTGAAACATTTTCCTGACTTCTGTGCAAAACGGCGCATTGTCAGCGCTATAAACATTTTTCCCGTTCGCTATTGTTATGTTACGGGAAAGTTTATTGCACAGAAAACGTGCATTTATATATAGGCGTTAGGAAAACACTTGGGATTTTAGAATAACTTAATAAATTTAAATGTTTATTGTATTAGGTCTCATGCGTTTGGAATGAATCAGCGCCTTTGGAATATTCTAATTTTGAATAATGAATTTAACAATTGAATTGTAAGTTTTCCTGAAGCTATTATTATATTTGGAAAGAGCAAAAAAAGACATCAAGTGGTTCATTCACTTTCTTCTTAGCTCGCTACCCGACAAGAAGTCGAGGAGAAACTGACACGGAATTTTGTTTCGTGGTGGGGGGGGGGGGACTTCGAAAAACATAAAAAATTCGACGATTTAAATGGAAAATATAAAATATAAGACGTGTGAGTCCAAGGCCGTATCCAGGGGGGTTACCCGGTTTGAACCCCTCCCCCCCAAAAAAAAAATTGTCTGACTCGTAAAAACGTAACAAAAATGGATATAAACAAATTCTGTATACAATTTTAGAGCTTTTTTGTGTAACCCCCCCCCCCGCCCCTGAAATTTTTTTTGAGTAAAACCCCCGCCGAAAAAAAAATCCTGGGTACGGCCTTGTGTGAGTCTGAGTACCTGGGTCAGAGATATCTTGTTATCCAGCAAATTCTACAAGATTTATTCATGTGCCCAGCATCTTGATTATTTCCGCTTGTTTGATAACCTGCTACTTAGTAGGGGTCGGCGCCGTTTCTGTTTCTGTTTTTTTCTACCGTTTTCTGTTTCGTTTTTTTTTGGGAAAACAGAAAAAACAGAAAACAGGTAGCCGTTTTTTTAGTACTGTCTCCGTTTCGGTTTCGTTTTTTTTCTGGCCGTTTCTGCCGTTTCTGTTTTTTTAAACTCGGTTTTCTTCATTTTAAGTGTTTTTATTAAGAATAGTACCATAGCGCAGCCTAGAGACTTTAATTGGATTAGCGATACTTGTCATCTATCGAAAAGCCCTGTCTTTACGTCTTCCAAAGAAAAGATTTGCTAGTGAAGAAAACATTCGCCATAGTAAAAATTAATCTAAAGCAGTCTACTTGGATTTAAACCCTTTGGTTAGTCTTTGAAAGTAGATGGTTACCTGGTTGGGTAAGGTGCAGATTAGCTACCCCAGTAGCGTAGGGTGCAGAGGCCCTGTAAATGGAACCAGGATATACACTAAAAAGTGATTTGTTTACATCCAGCTTCTACTGAACCCTATCTGTGCAAATTTACAGCCCAATTGACTGAATAATATACAGTAAGTAATAAGTTGTTTTTATCAGGGGTTGCTAAACTGCACCTTCACCCAGATTAGTTCCCCCTGTAGTGTAGGGCACAGAGGCCCTGCCAACAGAACCAGGATATACAAGGTGAGTTCCAACCATTTAGTTTTCATTCCCTAGTAAGCCTTGTGGCACTAGTAAACTCGGAACTACAGAAAATGTTCGACACCCAATTGCCAAATATAGGAGCTACTAAACAAATCTTGCTGATTTTGCCTCTGCTAGTGCTGCAGGGCTTACTAGACTTACGAGAAGTAAAAGGTTGGAACCCAGCCACAGCAAGAGATTTGTTTTTATCCTGTTTCTACTGGACAGTATATGTGCAACTTTACAGCCCAATTGACTGAATAATATACAGAAAGAAATAAGTTGTTTTATCAGGAGGAACTAATCTGTACCTTTACCCCTGGTTTCTCACATCAACATAATTGAATTATTTGATTGAAATTTATAATCAAGGGACTGTTAAACAAAGGAGTAGGCTGAAGATGTTGATGCTCTACCCTTCAGCATGAGGGTATAAAATTTCCAAATGACATGTTGATTTTACACATGTTCACTTGCAGCACCCAGGAAGGAAATGTGAATAGCCTCGATATTCTTTACCCTGCAAATGTCATATACTTTAGTAAATTTTTGGAGCAGCTTATTTCCAATGGTCTAATTAGTCAATCTATTATCTGCATTATAAAATCTTCTAGCTACATCAGAGAGTCCTGGGCCTACGCTTTACCATTTCCTGCTATTATTAATATTATACTTTTATTTCCCTTAATATACCATATGAGGAGTATTCACAAATACAGAAAAAAGATACTAGCTTATGGAATAAAATTATGCTCTGTCCTACAGAGAAGTGTCTTTTTTCCTTGAATTTTTATTCTTTCATAATCTTATTTGCAATCACAGGAGTAACTAGACCTGCACTGCTCCATGCACTTAGTAATGGTATGCTTTGCAGGTACCGATACACATGCTGTCATAAATGGCATCAAATATTTCATCAAGTTCTGACTCAGAACTTGGAGAGGGCCCTCCATCAAAGAAAGTCAAGTTCTGGGAGCAACATGGGACCAGGAATAAGGGAGCAGCTGTAATTACCTGCAATTACTGCAAAAAAGATGTCAAGTCAACAAAGGGGTCTGCAACATCGTTTAAAATCAACTTATGGCTAAATACAAAATTGCTGAACAACCTAAACCAAGTACTGTTCCAAAGAAGTCACATTCTACAGTCTTGTCTCAGCTCAGCATGCCGAGCACCTCATGTGAAACTAACCCAACTCGATTTGAAGGCACTGGAAAGAAAAGGGATATAAGAAATTTTTTGAAGTCAACAAAGCAGCAGCAGCTGAAGCTGAAAAAGTTGTGTGGAAAACGGTTTGCATTGACAAGCTTCCTATTTCAATATTTGAAAAACCAGGAGTAAAGGCTCTAATCTCTAAACTTACAGGAGGTCTTACTGGCCCCTCAGCTCGTACTGTTGCAAGACATCTAGTTACAGCAAAGAAAAGGAAGGTCAAGCAGCTCAAAGCTGAACTCCAGAAAGTCCGGAAAGTGAATTTGACACAAGACTGCTGGTCTTCAAGACCGGGGTCTGGCTTTCTAGGTATTACAGATCATTATTTGATGAAAAGCACTGATGGCAAGCTAACTTTGGTGCATAGAATCCTTGAGTTTAAGAGACTAAAAGTTACTCACACTAGCGCCAACATTCTTCGTGCAATCCGTAGTAGCCTCCAGAAGTTCAGAATTCTACGGAAAGTCTACTTTATAATTACTGATTCGGGAGCTAATATAGTAAAGGCTCTCAGAGACGGTGAAATTATGCGAAGCTCATGCTTTGCACACAACCTGCATAATGTGGTGACTAATGTGCTTAAGCTGTGGGAATGCAGAAACCAGGCAGATTTAGTGAGTGTTCCCCTCCTAAATGATTCAGGATCCAGTTCAGAATCTGATGACAAAGTTGATACTGCTGAACAAGATGACTTTCCTGAAGTGATTGTAGGAGATGATGACATTGAAGAACTTGGGTATACCGCCTGCAGTAATGATGATGAGGGGAGCTCAGAATTAAATGATCCAAACCTTGACAGCGATAGTGAGAGCTAAATACATAGACAAAGAGGCGTCTCTAGTGAAGTATTGACGCTGGGACCAGCACTGGTAAAAATAAGAAAGCTGGTTAGAATCCTGAAAGTATCTTCCAAATCCCACGATCTTTTGAAGCTATCTGCAAGACATATAATCTTAGTCTATCCATCAGAAAAGACATGAATGTTCGATGGAACAGCACACTTACCATGATAGAAATTTATTGTGCCAGAAAAGAGCCACTGCGCGACTTCTTCAACCAAAACCTACGTGACGCTAAGATTAGAGAGCTCGAACTTCACAGCAATGAGTGGTCCATCATGGAAGCTGTCATTGAGGTTCTTCGCCCGTTCAAACAGGCAACAGTGATAGCTAGTGGATACAATTATGTTTTGGCAAGCAAAGTTGCGCTGACGATTAAGGGATTACTGCTGTTTTTTCAGACTCCAGAAACTAGTATTATGGCTGAGTCAATCAATGTGCTGAAGGAACTTCTAGTTGTTCAGCTCAGGAGATACTTTTCAGCCAATCCTAAGTTTGATATGATGCTCTTCACAAGAGCTGGCTTTTTGGACTCTGCAATTTATGAAAAAATGACACGTGTAGACAGAGTCAGCTCGTCAGTCCATCTCCTCGCTTCTCCAGCAATTCATCTCCGAGCAGAGAAGCACAGAAGAGCTCGATCCAATCCAATTGAACTCAAAATCTTTCCCTATTGACGTCGCTCCTACTAAGGCAGGGACTAACTGAAAAGGGTCACCAGAGACTCTTGATCAAGAACACAGCTTGTTTTCTAAGTTTGTCGACACGACTGGGTTACGGATGAACTCTACGAGGCAAAATGCCAACAGTATGAGCATTGACCGAGTGGCAGCAAATATTATCAGGGCATATGAGGAGAGAGTTCCTGTGATTTTGAGCGAGAGACGAAGATCAGGACAAAATAATTCTGATCCACTAGAATTTTGGTCTGATTACTTTTACACTTACCCGGAGTTAAGTGAAATTGCATGTATTCATCTATCAGTCCCTGCAACTTCAGTACCCAGTGAGAGTGCATTCAGTATTACTGGGTACTTTACGCGAAAGCAGTGCTCACGAATGACTGCAAAGTCACTTGAACTCCGAATGTTTTTAAATGATAAATTTTAATCTATGTGGGCTTTTCATATGTTTGGTGTTTTTGTATATTTGGTCTTTTTTTTAATCTATATTAATAAATATTCACTTTACTCTCGTAAATCTAAAGAAACTGAAAAAAAAAACAGAAATATCTGTTAAAACGGCCGTTTTTTAAGTAAAAACAGGTCGTTTGTGTTTTTCGGTAAAAAAACGGAAAAACAGAAACGGATTTCCGTTTTTTTCACTGTTTTCGTTTCTGTTCCGTTTTTTCACTGCCGTTTTTTACCGTTTCTGTTTTGGCCAAAAACAGAAACGGTGCCGACCCCTACTACTTAGTACCTCTAACATTTTTTCCTTTGCACTGTTTTACGGTCACCTGTCCTCCACAGTGATTTTTCTCTTTTGGTTGATTTCTCTTGACGCCTTTACTTTGCCACCCTGGAACACATTGCAAGAATATTCTTTTCGGGCTGGAATCTTTTACGGATGTAAAATGACCCGTAAAATCCCTTTAACGATTGTCTTTGCTGGTTTTGTTTTCCACTCTATAAAAGGCTGCATTGCAGTGCTTCTTTGATGGAGGCAGCACAAGACAATCTCACCTGATTTTTTCACTATTGTCCTAGACATTGGCAAGGATGTGTTTTGTAGGCGAAAGCTTTACTAAAAAATGGGTAAAATCTGTCCTTAGTGAGAAAATTGAGCCAGCAGACTGGACCCATCAGCCACAGTCCCTATTTAAAAGTCTTCAAATCAGCCTAGAATCTATAGATTGAGGTCCGCTGAAGCCCAAGAGTGGGTATTCGAGGTTTTAGCTTGTTCCCATTCCTCCTTCCCTGTTTTTTAAACACTAATTGCGGTGTAGCACATTCTTTCAAATTAGCCTAGAATCTATAGATTGAGGTCTGCTGAAGCCCAAGAATGGATATTCGAGGTTTTAGCTTGTTCCCATTCCTCCTTCCCTGTTTTTTAAACACTAATTGCGATGTAGCACTTCTTTCAAATTAGCCTTTTTTTTATTAATACTCCCTCTACACGTCTGATTTTTAAATGAACGAATGTAGTAGAAATTGACCTTTAAAATAATCGGGAAGGATATCTATAAAATCTTCAGAAGTCAATTTGTTGCCCAAGAAAACACGGTCCGAGACTCTATTTCCCTGCAATAAGCAACGTTTAATCCTTTTATGTGACATATAATAACAGTCCTTACGTTTGAATCTATGGAAAACGAAATTAGAGATTCTTTTTTAGTAGGTAAGAGTCTATCAGAAAAAGGGATTACATTTAGCGGAAAATTAAAACAACAAAGAATATTACACAAAGGTCTGAATAATGTTTGTAATAAATGTTCAAAACAGTGTTAAAAGTAACGCTTCAAATTTAAAATATGGTGAATGTTTTGCATCATCGTTATTTTTTGCTGACGTTTTATACGTTTAAAAGTGAAGTTAATTTTATAAATAGTACACGAATTCCAAAGAACAATTTAACGAATGACGTTGCTAAAACATGTGGATGCCTTGGCTGGTAGTGTGGAAAACTGCTGCCGAATAACTTTGGAAAAGAGGTATATTCAAAGTCAAAGTGGCAGTATCCAAAGATATGGCTAACTGACAAGAATGGAAACTCGCGCTAGTGCAAAAAAAAAATCACCAACGCCATCTAGCGTCTAACGAAATTATAAGGCTAGGCCTAGTATATGTCTATACAGTAGGTTAGCCTACCCTAAACATCCAAATACTTGCCTTTTTAGGCAGTTTAAAATGCAAGTGAGGGTAGAGAGCCCAAAACTATTTAACTAGTAGGCCTTAAACCTAGGCCTATTTTGTGCAGCCTTGATAGGCTTATTAAGTAAAATTATTTCTTGAAACAAAACCAGTACAGGTTATTTATTACTCACATAGAAACTTCACCCTTAAATGCTATAAATATACAGATTAGGCTAGGCCTATATCATTATCATATCAGTTATCCAGTTCTGTTTGAAATTTTCTACTTATTTAGAGACACTTAATGCTTTCGCCAGTCACTACTAGTAGTTTTCATTTCCTATCTTTCGATGTTAAATCGCGGAAGATCCGACTGTTATCAGTTACTTATACTCTTTGGCAGCATCTTTAACGGAAATCCGACTAAAACAATCTTAGATAGCTGGGGGTTTGGGGTGGTGTAACCTCTTGTGACTTCAAGTATTTGAATGAGGCACATAAAGTGATTAGAGCTATGTTCGGAAGTAATATTGCTGAAATAGTACCAAGTATAGTGCTAAATAGTACCAAGTACCAGATGTATGATTCAGAAACGTGGGTGATCCAAAAGACGGAGGAGGATTTGCTGGATGTTTCCCAGCAGAATCTTCTTTTGAGCGAATTGTTTTGAGTACCCGTAGGAATGACCGTATTTCAAAGAGTAAGCTTTCCCAAAAATGGGGTTCTATCCCGCTTAGAGTTTTAATCACAACTCTAAAAACCCACATTCGCCCCCGAAAGCGAAGAGAAAATATCCCTATCCCCAATTTATTTCTTATTCCCTTGGTAGGTCTATTTTTGTAAACGAGGTGTTTATTCCAATAGAAAATTAATAGGATTAAAATCACATGCTAACGTGAATTTTAAATGCGAAAGTACATATGCGAAACTTTTTTTTTAATAAACGGTATTTCTACAATATACAAAAAGAGGGAACATAATTAGAAATTTATCTCTTCATTCATAGACGTAAGGCTGTAGAAGAACTAAACTTCTAGAACACGAAAGTACATTAAAGCTTCTTTAAATAAATAGTAATTCTATAATAAAAAAGGTCATATCATTAGGAATTTATTTCGTCATTCATGGATGTGAGGCTGCACGAGAGCTAAAGAGATTAATACAATAAGATAAAAGTAAGGATCAAATTTTCCTCCAGAATTTTCTGGTGGTTCTTCCGTTGGTGTTGGTTTTGTTGTTGTAACTATTGGCCTTAAAGTATTAGTCACCGTGGTCTGAGGTACAGTTGTCTCTACTGTGGTAGTTTCTTCCGGGGTCGCCACTGTGGTTGTCGCTTCTGTTGTAGTGGACTGTGTCGTAGTGATTTCAGGCGTAGTTGTCATTGGCGTTGTGGTTTGAAGAACTGTTGGTGTTACCATCGCAGATACTATTGGCGAAGGTTGACCGTAAAATATCTATAAAAAGCGGAATTATCTACCGAGGTAAAGTTGGACAGCCAAAATAACTAATTTAATAATTTGGACAGTTGAACATCCCCCTCATGATGCCCTGGAAGTTTCAGATTTAGACGGTGAGCCGTCCAAAAACATTGCTGATACGCTCTTTTGACAATCTGTATGCACATAGTATGTTCCAATATACGGTTTGACATAGTATTGTTTCCAATAATTTGGAAACAATGAGTCTTATAATATATACTTTTTTTGTGTAATGCCACATAAACTTTTTATTGGTGTAAGGAGCAGATTGTTCAAAATTTTGCTCAAAATATGTGCGAGATTTAAAAAATACTATTTAACAATGCTACAAGAACACATATTTTTCTTATAAAATACAAATTTTAGGTAGTACTAACCTTAATACAGGTGAGAAATTTGGGATTTACTTCATAGTATGGAGACAAAGGTAAGTTGTAAAGACAAGAACGTACATCTGAAAACCTACCAATTTTGAGCCATGATTTTGCGCGATAGAGAAAAATTCATCAGCAAATAAATTAATAAAATTTCAAATCTGATGTGTTAGTAAGCAAAATCCGATAAGCAAAATAAGTTAATAAAGGGAATTATCAAAACTTGTTTCGGATACATTTTTTTTTGTTTTAGAAAGTCAGGTGATACTGTAGAGTTGAAATGTCAATATACGCAACCATAGGAAACTCAGTAACTCCGTATATACCAAGGGATTCACCGCTAAAAATTATGTAACAGACCATTCTTAGCTTAGAATAGAGAAAAGGTACAGAAACACTGTTTTGTGATAAACAGAAAAGTCTGTTTTCTTGATAATCTTGCCAAGTTTGTGAAAAACAAATATCTCTACGCGAATCAGCACATTGAGGTTTTCCACCAAAAATTTGATTCCCGATTTTTCCTAATTTTTGATATGTTGTTGTGTAATTTTCCATTTAACCAATTTAAATATGTTGTAATACATATCTTATAAATATGTTGTGATACACATCTTATAAATATGTTGTGATACATATCTTATAAACATGTTGTAATACATATCTTTTAAATATGTAATTCCATAATCCAACCCCATTTTTACTGCCCTTGGTACTATTCACCGATAAAACATGATGAGATGAAAGCAGCAAAATACGTATACTTTCAAACTATAAGCACTTGAAACTAACAGAGTATAAGGTGTGTAACTCTAATAAACAAACATAAATTATTCTTTGGAGTTCTCGATATACTTATATACCCAAATAAATTACTCCAACAATTTCAGTAAACGTAACATGCACAAATAGTACAAAGTGCATTAGTATATGTTAATAAGCCGCTACTAACTCCAAACAAATTGTTCTAGTGGGACTTTTAAAGGAATCATTCAGCAAAGACTTCAACTATGCATCAAAAGCAATTTTTATTACCAAAAATGCCTTGAATTAGGTTTTATTTTTAACCAAAAATTAGCAAGGTAATCTCAATTCTATTGCGTTTTAAATTTGTAAAAATTCGCACTTACTCTACTTGCATTCAGCGTTGATGCCATGACAAAGTAAAACATTTGAGACTCATTTGAATATCCATAAACTGTAAATTCCACCTGCCCAGACACACCACTTCCGTTGTGGCCCAAACTGCCGCTGACGATATCTTCTGGACGAACTTCTGTTTCCAAAAGTGCAATTGATCCATCTGGTCGAATCAAATCCGCTCGATTTGTGGAGTATCGAATAGCATAGCCACTTGGAGTCTCAGCACCATCATATAAGTGTGGTTCAACGAAAGTCATTTGGACAACTGAAGCAGTAGTAGTAGCTTCTGCTTTCAAAACCAGGACACGAGGCGGCAAAAGCTTTAAGAGTAAATAGTTAAAAGTAAAGTATTCCTCTCAGGGATTATCAACATGTATGTATTTTTCCCAACTCTTAGACACGTGAGGGATAGGATGGTAGTTTGCCCCTCCTGGAGTTGGTCTGAAGAACTTCAACAAAGACAACATTTCCCGTTTTGCCCATCTCCCCCCATTATTAAGAATACTTTGACTCCCCTCCCCCTCAAAGACTTCCTTACGTTGCTCCTTTATCATATACTCCCTCACTAATAAAATTAGTCGTCCTGATGGATTCGACCAGAACATAGACATAAGGATTATTCCCATGGTCTATTCTATCACAGGATAATTATATAAGTATCACAGAGAAAAATGATTACTTTAGAAAATCGATTGGTTTATATGTTGTTCTCTTTTTTTACTTCATGAAATAGAAAGAAAATGGACTCAACATAATAACTATGTTAAGACTACATATAATAGCAGCAATTACGGACAGGTTGCATACATAGCGATCACATTTAAGCCAGACTGCCATTATTGTAACGCTATGCACAAAAAAAACTATCATAAGAATAATTCCCCGCATAATCGCTAATTTAAATTGGTTGATACCGTTCTAAGTATTGAGTAAGTTATAGGTACTATGAGCCAAGTAAATGCTGTGTGTTGTTTACGCTAGTTAGATCATGGATAGGATTACAGATTCCCTATGTTGAGGCTATCTCAAGACCATGCCAAGGAGTGGGGGCCTAAATACCCTTTCCTTCCTTTGAGTTCAGCAATTCCATGCAATTACAAGCTTAACACTTAAATGAAAAAGAAGACAGTGCGGGTATTCATTCGCTAAAACTCTGAATAGTTAGAGCAATAAACAGCTGTGTCACTAAAATAAGCATCGCTACTTTTGTGCTTTTTGAAAAGGCTTTTTTCGCCTAATGCAATAGCAAACAGTCGGTTCCTTTACCTATTTTACATTACTCAAAGACAGCTTTGGAAAACAAAGACGTATTTATGCAAAGATTATGAATAAAGCTTGCCTTGGAAAAATGACAGTGGCTTAGCCAGAGGAGTGGCTGCTAGGACCCATCTTACGAAGTAACTAATTATAAAAACAAAAACAAGTTTCTTCAATTACAAGCAAGGAACAACATCGAAACTTAAAAACGAACCGAAATTATTTTGTATATGACCCCCCCCCCTCCTAAACCCTAAAGTTTTAAAGTTCTTAAAAAAAACTTCTCATTTGAAATCAACGACCCTTGTGTTTGAGAATTCTTTCTTAAAGAACCAGGAAAAAATTCAAACTGTAACGCTAAGAGGGAGGGTTCAGAAAGGGCAATCCCCCTCATATACACAATAATTTATGTTCGTTTTAAATTTTAATGTTTCTCCTTACTCTCAGTTGAAAAAATTTGTTTTTTTTTATGTAATTTATGACCGTTTTTCAAATTATCCCAGGCAATATCCTCCGCCCAGAAGAGAATTGTCCCTAAAAATATCCGTATATTTCCCAATAACAAATACTCTAAGCGAACAATGAACCATACGAAAAGCCGTGATCTTTCTTCTACCAAGAAAACATAAAATTCCATCTTTTTTTTAAATAGGAGTTTGAAACGCCTACAGTAGGGTTCTCTGAAAAACTGTATCTGATTGTGTGATTTTCATTAGCACCGCTTGACAGTTTGAAAGTGTCTGAACTCCCAAGGAGGCTAGGGGTTTTTAGCCCCCCCCCACCCCCGCAAAAACGTTTGTCTGACTCGTAAAAACGTAACAAAAATCAATAAAAGAAATAAGTTTTTTAAGTTTTTTGTGTACCCCCCCCCCAAAAAAAAAGAAATCCTTGTTTAACCCCCCCCCCCTCACCCCGAAAAAAGTCCTGGATACAGCCTTGTCCCTTTATATATACGTATTATGTACTCTATATTTCTTTGAGTCTGTGTGTGAATCTGTTCTGACTCATTTCTGAGTCGTGTGTGACTCAGGTCTTCTCTGTTCCTGGACTTTGTGAATATAACACCATTTTTTACAACGGCGGACTTTTTGCGCTCCTAGCAGCCATAGACGTATTATTATTAATAGATGCCAGACCGTATGAGATTTTGCAAGTTCCTTGTGCTTTTTCTTCTTTACCTCCAGTCAACACGTTAAATTTGAAATTTAGTTTCATCCAAAATAGTTATTTCATGAATTTTGTTTCTGGAATTGTCTTGAAATTTAGCTTCTTGAATTTTGAAAAAAAAATTAAATCAAAAGAGGAATTTCTGACCATTAATTTTTTTCTAGATTTCAGGAAAGATAAAAAGGACAAGAAAAATATATTATAGAAAAGGGCAATTCAAAGAATCAATACAAATCTTGAAGGACGGTACTAAATCTCATACACCAAAGTAATAAAACGAGAATATGAAAAAGGATAGGATTTATTAATAAGAGAGTTAAAGCACCTATTGCGCATTTTGCGCTTTACTAAAAGAAATTATATTATAAATATTTCCTTTTGTTCTTATTACAACACTGAAAATAAGATGAAAATTGCAGTGAAACCAGACCAGGATTCACCAGTAGGCCTACTAGGTCCTGTGGCTTTCACTATTCCCAAAGTTTTGGGTATTTCCCCGAAATTACAAAAAAAGAACGGCAAAAAGGCTTGGGCCTAGAGGCGTCAGAGCTTTAAATCCGAACTGGGTGAAACAAAATTTCGAGCTGGTGAGCTTTCAGAAATTAATATCGTTATATATCCAATAATCAGTTTAATTTATTAGTTCTTACCAAAACTGTTAATTTATTTTGGAATGAAAAAAATATTTTGAAAAAGGAAATTTTGAAAAAAATGAAACTTTGGCAATCAAAAACGAACAAACAATTTAACAGCGTCAATTTAAGGAAAATGCCCGAGTCTCGCTGCTCCAAAAAAATATTGGCGTTATTTGATCATTGAATGTGACATAATTCAATTATAAAACGAATACAGGCAAGGGGTGGTGCAAATGTAGATTCACAGTACTGTAAGACCAGTTGACACCTTAAAAAACATTTTGCGAGTCTTAGCGTCGGCTGACCATCTCAAAGACAAGAAATTGTACCAACAATCAAAGACCAAATATTTCGATTTCACAAGCGAAAGGCTTTATCAACGGGAGGGGGGCTTAGCTTGAACCAACTTATAAAAAAAGTGAGAAAACATGAAAAGACATAACAAATAATAGCAATACAAGAACAACCTGAGCAATGAAAGAAAAACTCAGACCTATCAATTGATGTCAATTCAAGAAAATCGAAGATGGGGGAGGGGAGTTTACTGTTCAACATCCGAAAGGAGGTGAAAATTTGTTGTTTTTTCAATTTTTCTGTGAAAATATCAAGCCAGTGTCATTAGCGGCCACTTGTCAGGTGGGCAAGCCTGTATTATCGAAATTACACCGCATGCAATTTACATTAACTGCCATGCTCATTGACTCAACCTTGTGTTGGGTGATTGCATTCAGAACTTGAGATGAATGGCATCTTTCGTCTCCACTCTTCAAGAGCTGTACTGTTTTATTATGAATAGCAATACACACTAATAACTGTTTGTTAATGCTCAAAAAGCCACCGCCATAACTGGAGACTTCATCGCCATAACTCGATCTTCAGCTGGAGAAATCATCTATTACAGATGGGAATACCGAAATAGATCGGTAAACAAAGTACAGGATAGATACAACTGTATTTTGGCCCTTTTATCAATTACCGGAACATCTAGTGACGGGGAATCGGCAGTTCAGGCCCACGAACTCGCAACCAGACTTCAGACATTTGAATTTATATTTATACCCCATCTAGCGGAAAAATATTGTGCCCCGAACTTTGTCTGAGCAGCCGCAGGAGGCAGACCTAGTTTTTTCTAAAGCTACTGGTCTTATTGCAGGTACGCGAGATAAAATTATAGACATGCAAACTGACGATGGTTTTGATGAAATCTTTCATAAAGCAAAAGAATTTTCTTTCGAGGGTGGTCTCACTGAAGACCTTTTGCGAAACTCTCACGATCCTGATTTTTCATGTAAAAGACCAAAGGGTGTAAAGCAAGTAACTTCCAACTGATGTGATTTTGTAGCCATGTCGACTTGGGAAAAAGTAATCTTGTTGAAGTGAAAGAATCAACTAAAAATGCTTTAAGAAGTGATCATTTTCACGGGACAGACAGATTGTGCTACAAGTTTGAAAGCAGCTTCATGAATGCTCTTCCACCGTTAGAGTCAATCTCTGCGATAGATACCGATTCGACGCACTTTATAAATACTAGCACACTAGCTAATGTAGCAGCGTATTAAAAAAAAACAACTTATATTGACACAACTCTGTTGGCCTCGCAAACGGATTTTGTGAGAAGATATATAGACTCATTAGCCAATAAGCCAACAGTTCTTTGAACTTTGTGACTGTCTGAAGACAATATGCAAATCTTCATTACTCTGTCTATCACAACGGCTAGTAGTGAGAGATTCTTTTCTGCGCTAAGCCTGATTAAAACCTATTTAAGATCAACGGTGACAGAAGACTCAGTGATCTTATTTCGATGTTGAGTAAAAATGGTTTTTTGAAATTGTTGGATTTCAATGCTATGATTATACCTTCAGAAAAATGAGAACTTGTCCGTTCCCAATATTGCAACTGAATTGTAAATTACTTTCCAACTTTAGTTATCTCTGTATTCATTAAGCACTTTAACATTACTTCTTACTGTTATTAGTCGATTTTGGAGAGACCCGTGCTAACCGCTGTGAAGAAATATTGATCTTCAACAACTGTGAGCCAGACAATTTAGGGGGCCCACAGAGGCTGCTAAGCCCCCTAAAGGGTTCTTTAATTTCACTTTCCATTTAGGTTGCTCAATACATGCCGCGTGAACAACTTTAGTTTACTTTTTTTTTAAATATATTTATCAGATTAGTAAATGCCAAAATTAAGATTCAGTGGCATTGTCATAGGCAGCGCAATAGCTTTACCTAAGTTCAGAGCGATGTACAATGTATTTTTTTCTTTTGGGGGGGGGTGGCCTTGTTTTTCTTAGACCAGGGCACTTTGTATCAAAGGAGTTGTCGTAGAAACTTCGGAAAGGTCTTATTCGATTGGAATTTGAAAGAACTAGTGCCCCTTTTAATAGTCGAAAGTGATTGGAGGGCAAAGAGCCCTACCCCACCCACCATTTCCTTAAACACATCCAATCAAAATTTTGAGATAGCCATATCATTCAGCGTAGTTAAAAGATCCGAAAAGTATGTTATTGAGGGTGGCAGCCCCCCCCCCACAGCCCTAAGGGCAATGGTTGTAAGTTATTCCCTGGGGGCATATAAGTTTTTTTTTTACAAAAGGGGTGGTCGTATAACCTTCGGAGGCGGTTCATTGGATTGACAATCAGAAGTTCTAGTGCCCTGTTTAAGGTTAAATGTTAAATGTGGGATACACAGAAACCGTATGGAACAAAGTCGAAACACACTATGCCTTTACAGGTTGTCAAGCGGACTCATCAGAAATACTTCAGAAACTGTTGATGGTATTAAGCTGAAACTTCCAGCGTGTATTGAAGGAGATGTTGAAGAAAGCGAATGTGATATGCGCATACAGCTATTAATGCTGCTACAATTGTTGCTACTTTGTAAGCTAAGGGTATTAAGGTAAAGTTTTTAAGGAATATTTAGGCAGATGTTGAACTAAATCAAAACAAACTATGAGTATGCGGACTTTCGAAAAGCAAAAGATAGAATCTTTTGGGAATGATGTTGAGTTTTATTTTTCAGGTCGTTTTCAGGAGGTATAAAATTAATAGACTTTTTTATAATAGGCTTTTTCGGGAATGTATTAGGTATTTTTTTTTCAGGTAAACTTGAGATACAAACTTAAATTATACAATACTATTTGTATCAGGATTAAAAATTATTGAAAAAGTTTCTCCAACATACAAATAGCAACCCAAACAATGGATTCTGACACAAAAAAAAAGAAAAGATATACGAAATTTTTTTCCATGAAAAAGACTATGTCAATAAAAAACGAACATAAATTAATTTAAAGACTTTTTATACAAAACAAGTTTTTCAAAGAAAAGTAAATAGCTCCATTAAGCCAAAACTGAGGAGAAATAAAAGTCAAGTAATCTTCCAAGCGTAAAAATATCACAAATCGCTATCAATAAATAAATGAAACTCAAAACGAACAGAAATTACAATAAACAACCGAGTTAAATACAAAACGAGCCAAAATTATTATTACTATAGAGCAGAAGTAATAACCCCCATACCTACTCAAGACCAGAACATTATTTGCGTTTTACTGAAAAAAACAAAAAACAAAACAAAAAGAAATGAACGTGGATTGTCAGTTTAATTGACATATACTTATTTTTCTTTCTTAAAATTTTGAATTTTTTTAATTTATAAAAGTAAAAAAAGGGAAAACATTTAAAACGTATTTTTTTCCCAGGAAAGACTTTATTCCTGCTCATTTTCGGCTTAATGGAGCTCTTTACTTTTTCTTGAAAAACTTGTTTTGCGCAAAATTTTTTTAAATTGATTACTATAAGCGTCTTGCTTTAAATTATTAGTTTTCCTTTCCTGTAAGACTAGTCAACAACGAAACACTGGTTTTGATGAAGTTTTGGTTAAACCTTGAAATTTTCACAAAGTTTAACAACTGCTAAATAGCATTACTGAAATACCATCCGGAAGGGCCGGGGTCACATCATTTTTCTAAGAATTTTAAAACGCATAAAAAGTTTATTTCTAGCCATAACTAAAACATATATTTAAATTTAATTGAATAAAATTTAATTGAAGTTACTGATTTGCCACCCCATGACTTAAATTAAAGAATAACTCGATAATTATGCTAGTGCATAATTTAGATAATTCGGAAAATATATCAGTGGAACACGTCTCGTCGTTATTGAATTGAGTAGCACCGTAATTAAAGCAAAAATAATTACTGAGGTAAAAGCTGGAAAAGAAGTTCACTTCTTTCCGGCTTTTATCTGAAGCAGAAAAGCATCAGCGAGAAGAAAAGCATCAGTAAGAATCACATATATTCAAGCCTACCGTGTGCCGAGTACCACAGACCGGGCAAAGCTCGCTCTTTTGGTACTTAACGTAATGTGAGTTTCTATATATGTTGAAGAATTGTAGCTTCTGGCAAATAAAGAAGTTTCAAAAGCAAATTTGTTTTCAAAATAATTAAGTAGCACCAGTTCCAAAGAAATACAAAAAATGTTCCCATTTCCAAATACAAAAAAAAACAGGGTGCAAAAATCAGCGTATTCGATGATAGGGTACTGATGGTGGCAATACTGTCGATCAATCAATAAATCCCGACGTTAAATTTCGGCAATCAATAGTCGACAAAAGCAAGTTTATGGTACTAGAAAATTACCTGCTAGGCTTATTGCACGACACAACTGAAAATAAGTAGAAGAACTTACTCGGAATGAAGAAAATTGAACGTCAATTGATCTGTAGTAGGGATAGTATCTTTGAAAAAAGGCACTTCGAGCTCCAGTCGAGCCAAACGGTGGATAAGGCACATCTAAAAAATAAAACAACCCGTTAAATTAATCGGGGGAAAATGGTGATATGGATTTATTATCTCTGAATACCTAGGAAAAAAAAATATTAGCGAAGGAACAAATCTTCTGTACATTCTTCAATCAACTATGTGCACAATAAAGAACAAATCCGGTACAAGTTACATAAGATGTTTATCCCTATAAAATTTCTATCACAAGCCCCCAAGGGACGAATTCCAATTTCGGGGTCAAAAGACAACAAACAGGAAAAAATATCAAACAAAACAGGTTAAAAGATTAAAATAATGGTAAAACTAATTTAAATGTATAAAAACAAAATATTTAAATTTAAATGGGTCATTGGAAAAACAAAACAACGAAAAGGAGTGAATGTATACAAAACATAGGCAACACCTGCACAAGTAATAAAAAAAGAAAAACGATCGAGATGTTTTGTTAGTTTTGTTAATGTTGCTCAACAATAAGCCGAGGGTGGTGGATCTGGGCGGGTATTGTCGTTTGGGAATTTTTTTTTACGTGCGAGGGTTTGTTATTGCATTTTTTATAAAACAGAGGCACAACGTAACTTTCCTGCACTTATGCATTGTCAACCTAGCTTTTTTTTTACAAGCAGAGAGTATAGAGCCTTGTCTTCTTTGAAGATTATTCACAAGGCTTCTTTTTGGATGGATGCGAGGGTGCCAAACTAAAGAAGTATATTCAATTTGAGCGCGGATAAAGGAAATATGAATCCTTAAAAAATGGGAAGGGGGCGCCAAATTTATTTAGGAGCTTAAAAAGGGAGATAGACGCATTAGCTCTATGGATAATAGGCCCGTTTTTTAGCACTAAGATCTTACATCTTTCTGCAAAGATTTCCGTTCTTTTAACTCATCTTTGTTCTAAGATCTTACAGCTCACTGATGTTAGCAAAAAGTGTGAAGACCGCCACTGTTTTGTCACATAGAACAATGATGAGAGAACTTTGATGATCTACTCATCATTGTTCTCAGACCACCGACCAAGTGATCAGAGCAGAATGATGAAACACGCTAGCACAAAAACGACCAAAGATTTTAGATCTTTGTTAAAAGATTTTACTGTTAAGCGTTTTCTGACAAAAGATGTAAGTTCTTAGCACATTGACGAGTGAAAAAACGGGCCTAATATTTTTAAGAACACACAATTTTCAGGAGGAAGAGGATTAAGAAAAAGGACCAAGGGGACCAAGGAAACATATTGGCATTGTTGTGGATTTATAAGGGTTTACTCTCATATTTAAGTCCGAGGCTTCACGTGCAGTGTCATTGAGGATGCTCATAGGGTGGATTATTAAATTCTTATAGCAGGTTTCAACAACCATTAGGTCATCGACAATTTTCCATCTCTCATTAAATTCGTTAGCGAGGCTGTTAATCATAACTGGAAAAGGGGGAGTAAATCTTTCAAAAGAGCAAAAGTAAAAATGTTTTCAAATTACGAAAAATTACTGAGATAAATCATAAAAATCCTGAGATATAGAGTGGCCATACCTGAAGCCCTTTCTGGCTGTTTTAGTGGCTATTAAGAGTAAGATTAGTACGAAGTTACATATTTTAAATACCAGATTGATACCAGGATGCCCACTAAATGCTTGTACTAAATCTTTAAAAGATATGTATGGACTGAAAGATCTGCTTGAATTTGTCTGTATATTTCGCTAGACATTTACTCCTTTTCATCAAACGATTTGAACTCATTTATTTTCTACTTAATAGGTTAACCTGACAGTAATTTTGATGCGTTCTTTGTTAAAGTATTGCCCGGTTAAACATGCAGTATCATTTTCTTTTTGAAAAAAGAAAAGATTGTTTTATTTTTACAGCATCTTTTTTCTTTTTTTTTTATGATTTTTTTTTTAATTTCTTATTGAATACAGATGGAGAAAAGAATGATACCATTCTATGCAGACCATTGTATTGCAGTCCTTTTGTATGCAGTCCTACATGACTGCATACCATTGTATCCATTTTGTATCCATTGGACTGCATACCATTGTATGCAGTCCTACATGATTTGAATGGAAATAACTTTTATCATATAATGTTTCTAATCATAATAATGTTATATCATATTTTTTTATTCCGCATATTCTGCTTACAAAAACAACATGATACAACAACCATCAATGCTTCCACTTCTAATCGAAACACTAACACTATTAGTGTATTTTAGGCCAGTCCTGTTTTCTTTGGGGGGGGGGGGCTGCAGAATAAGTTACGGGAATGGGGATAAAAATGAAGTTTGTTGGAAAATATAAAAGATATGAGCAATTTGCTGTCCCCACCATTAATTTTCAAAAGACTCATTTATCACGAGAGAAAACAAGTTTCTCTTACATTCAGACTGAACTGGCAGAAGTATTTCTAGATAGGGCATCGTTAAATATTACTATAAAACAAGGCACTTTTCTTTACAATAGTTTTTTATATTTCAAAGAAAAAAATCTACCTTGATTAGGAAGTATAGCTTTTCCCTGAACTTGCTGAACGAACTGAACTTCAAGAGACGCAGCAAAAGGTGTGTTTGTAAACGAACACTCAGGGGGTTTTGGAGATAATGCTTCAATGGAGATATGATGCATTCCCCTCTCAGTGGGACTGAATATATTAGAATATACGCCATCGTTGTCTTCAATATCAATATCTAAAGAGGAAAGACGAATAAAAGTGAAGTATGTGCATGTTTTATCTAAAAGAACAGGAGAACTGTAAAAAAAGAAAGTAACTAAAGTATTAAGTGAAATAACAAACAAAAGTATCTAAATCAATGATAAATAAAGTAGGAGCAGATAGAGAGAGAGCAAGTGAGGAAAGTAGAGTTAAATTTAAAAAGAACAAATTCCCACCTGTTTCAGCTTAACAGAATTTTTTTTTCAAACATCGATTTTTTAAATTGGATTAGTCTAGTGCAAGTTCACGGTAATATGAACAACAATAGTTTCCTGGACGTTCATATGATAATGCAAGCGCTCTTAATGAGGTTCACTCAAAGCCCCGACTTTAGACTTTAAATAAATATAGTTCTTGCAATTCAGCCCACAGAGAATACAAATCTTTGAGAGTAGCGGCATCAGAGTAAGAACAAAAACCAGACCGGTGTCACCTATCTATAAACTATCTATTCCTTCCTGACTTTTTATATTTTCATTGAAAATACCCTCCTTTGGAAAATTTCATGGAAAAAAAATGAAAAAAAATTGCACCCTCCAGGTTTTGAAAAATAGATTTTGTCCATACTGAAAATTTCGTGAATTGACGCCACTGTGTTAGGTTTGCTATTTTGGCATCTTATCACCTTCTGTTTTAAAGTATTGAGAATAATAGTTAGAGATCTTAATGAGAAGCAAACTGGACTTAGCTTGTCCTGATTTACTAATTTCAATGCCCTTTTATTTTTTACGTCAGATATTTCAGGGGTCTGACTAGTCAAGGTCTTCTAGGCCTTTATTTATTTTCCCATCTGAAATGGCCACCAATATCAATTCAACAAATCATAATGCTATACCTTGTTTTCTTAAAGCGAGGTAATGTAAAGCAAAATCCTAGAAAATATTAATTAGAAGCTCAATTTCATGTACTAGCATGCTATCTATCTTATCAGTAAAAAGCGTGCGATGTCGTATGCATAAAAAGAATGAATCTGGTAGCTAAAAGACAACGGAATGTTATATTCAGAATTTCCATAAACAGTAAGAGCGGGTGGCTTTTTTCCTTAAAAAGCATCATTGCGCTGCTTTATGTAACGCATGTTTTATGTCTGGGTGGGAGGCACTTGTGCCGAATCCTAACCCATTATGGGGTACCACCTCCATGTTGAAGATGCGGTAATGAGGTGCGGGCAGGTGGCACCGTTCCCAGTCTAATGATGCATGGCAATGGATTTATGGGCTTTGTTGGGCTAACCACCCGGCAAAGCTTCTTTTACCTGGTTATGATTAACAACAAAAAGCCTCGGACCAAACAGCCATTTCGACGACGACATGTAGCACGTCCACCGACCATCCAAACGGACCTGTTTACGGTAGCCCACTGCAATGTACGGGGTCTAAGATCTAAGTTTGACCAGTTCCTACATTTAGTGAACTCGGTCAAGCCATCTATCATGCGCATCACTGAAACCAATCTAAACCAACAAATTCAGAGCAGTGAGGTTGCAGTACAGGGATACACGCTCCTCAGGCGGGATCGAGAGCGTACTGACGGCACTAAATACGGAGGAGGAGGTGTCGCTGTTTATATACAGAGCCATATACCTTATTCATGCCTGAACATACCAGATTCAGCAGGCGAGGAAGCTCTGTGGGTCAAGGTGACCCTCCCAAATAAATCCTTGATTGTTGGTACCGTGTATAACCCTCCAACTTACCAGATTACCAGCTACCTTGAAACCTCCCTTGAATATGCTCGGGGTAAGTATGCTAAGTCTGCCATTATCCTTCATGGAGACTTCAACGTCCATCATAGCGTGTGGCTTTGCAGCAAAAATACTGAGAGGGAAGGGTCGGACTTGTATGATCTATCTCTCTCTTACGGGCTGGAACAACTTGTCGATTTCGACACGTATCACAGCCCAAACGGATCATCTCGACTTGACCTATTCCTTACAGATCACCCTGACTCCTTTAAAGTAGACGCTCATGCTTTCACCAGTGACCACGTTGCCGTCGTTGCACCTGGAAACCTACGTATTCCGCCTCCAGCAAAACATGAGCAAATAATCTGGCTACGCACAAGTGGTGGGTGGGACTGATTGAGATACGCTCTCTTACATTATAAATAAAGACCCTTTTTCCCAATAGTCATCAAAATAATTGCAGAAAGTAATAAGCACGTGCTAACTGACTCTGTCAACAATTATATCCCTTCGGATCAGATCCGGGTGTATAGTAAGGACAAACCTTGGTTCAACGCCCAGCGTAAGAAGACAATCCGAGCAAGGCAAAAGGCACACAAGCGATGGCTACTTTCGTTGAGCGAAGAGGAGAGAATTGCATTCATAAATGTGCGCAAAGATGCAGTTCGAGCGATTCGGCAGTCCCGGGTTCAGTATAAGGAGAAATTCACCACCAAACTTCAACTTGCATCGGCAAAGAGTTGGTGGAAAATTGTCAAGGAGGCTTTACCGTCGTCCAAGGCGACCGCAATTCCTTCTCTCTAGATTAACGAGACAGTGGTACAAGATCCACAGGCAGAGCTTAAAGCTCGTACTAAGGCTTTGCTAAATTTTCGAATCTAGACGATGACGATAGAAAAGTGCCAAATTTCTCTGACCGAACCGACACTGTCCTGGAACGCGTAAGTTTTTCTGCTCCCAGGATCCTTCGCATTCTGCAGCATCTGGATGTGACCAAACCCACTGGTCCTGACAACATACCAAATGTTTTCCTCAAATCCTGCAGTGCCGAACTAGCTGGAGCCTTGTCATTGCTTTTCCGGCTGTGCTTTTGCTCCGGAACCTTCCCACGAACATGGAAGTCCGCCCATGTTGTACCTACTCTAAAGCCAGAAGGCGATCCAATGAGCGTGGGCTCCTACAGGCCTATTAGCCTTCTCTCCTGTCTTGGCAAAGTCTACGAGAGCGTCTCCAATAAAACGCTTCTTCAGTACCTGGAATCAAATGACCTTCTAGGCAATCGCCAATATGGATTCCGCCCGAAACTCTAAACATTAGACTGCCTAGTGGCCCAGTATCAGGAGTGGATAGAACTACTGGCAATGGGATACGACATCAGGCTACTATCCTTCGACATTGCGAAAGCTTTTGACAGAGTATGGCACCGTGACCTGCTAAAGAAACTCTATGTGTATGGTGTTCGTGGATGTCTGTTAAAAGTGATTGATACCTTTCTTTCCGATCGTTCACTGCGGGTTGTTCTTGATGGGTTTATTTCCCGCGAATATCCAGTGAAAGCAGGGGTACCCCAGGGCAGTGTATTGGGACCTACGCTCTTCCTTATCTACATAAACGACATGGGAGACAACCTCGCAAACCTCTGTATCACTTTGCCGACGATACCACGACACACTCAGCCGTCCCTAAACACGAAGACCCAACACAAGCCTCCCTTTCCCTACAGATGGAAATTTTGAAAATTGAAAAGTGGTCTGATGCACCCGATCAAAGGTGCCACGTGAACACCCCAGTGTCATCTTCAAAAATGAAGCTATAAAGAGAGTCGACGAGCTTCGTCTACTGGGGATTCATTTCTCCACCGATCTCTCTTGGAACAACCACATTGATCGGGTGAGAACCTCCTGCGCAAGAAAGCTGGAAGTTACTCTTCGCCGCAAGAACCTTCTTCCTTCAAACTCGATCATCCCACTCTACAAGTCTTGCATCAGACCCATAGCTGAATATGGATGCCCGCTATATGTTGGTGCTCCGAAAACGCTGTTGGCACCGTTTCAGAAGATCCAGAATGGGACATATATGGCAGGCTGCGCTTCAACACAAGAATCGCTCCAGTCTCTAAATGAAAGGTTTGATGTAGCGTCGATGGCTGTTTTCTTCAAGTAAATGAATTCGCCTCCCTCAGACGAGCTCTCTCGAATTGTGCCCCCCTTTGTCCAGCCGACAAGGCAGACACGAAGGCACACAGCTCTGTCCAATTATCTAAAGGAAAATACGCCGAAAACCGAGTACTTGAGAAACAGCTTCATCCGGCGTTGCACTTCTATCTGGAACGATCTTCCTGGGGATATTATCCCTGCAAATCCCTCTGTTGACACCTTCAAAAGAAGGTTCAATAGACATTTAAAACCTCGAGGCCATTGAAAGAGGTAAATGAATAGCGGCATATCAGATACTTTGAAGTACCTGGCGCCGTGAATATCGGAATAAAAAAATAAAAAATAAAAAAAATATGAAACTATGAATTAAGATTAGGTATTACTTAAAAATAAAACATAAAATTATGAAAAAAATCTAAAAGAAAACTAAAAGGAAACAAAAAAACTGAACGAAAATAACAATATTGAATGGCACTTCAGAAATTAATTGATTAATTTTTACACCGATATAACGCCAAAATTTGACAACTATTCGCTTACAATTGGTAGGAATTGTTATAAAAAAAAAGTCAGTCCAACAATTTAAAATATGATAATGGAAACATAATTTTTTTCAGGACCGTAATTTCAATAGTAATAACTTTGTTTTTTCTAAACCACAATGAAAATATTACGAACACAATGTCCTTGGTACCTATGGCCAAGGGCTTATCCAGGATTTGTGTTCAGTTGAGGGAGGGGGTACAAAAAGAAATTTAAAAAAGACTTCAAACAGTTGTTTATGTGCATTTTTGTTACGTTTTTACGAATTGAACGAAAATTTCGGGGAGCGAGGGGGGGGGGGGTGTTCAAAGTTGCAAGCCCTATAGTCCCCTCCCCTGGATGCGGCCTTGCTTACCGCTACACTGTCTGCACCGCTACTAATTACATATTCTGTAAGAGCCGAGTTAAACTACATTCCAAGATTGGCGGCCAAGCACTTTGGTAGAATAACGTTGTAAACCCAGGATGCTTTCCTGTAGCACAGCACCAGAATGTGGCATCTTTCACTACTTAGGTATTCTATTCATGAAATGAAGACGCTTAGAGATCGAGTGAAAAGCGTTATTTCCTCTCTATATTATTCTGAGATTTTTCAAACATCTAATTCTCTTCAGCTTCCTAGTTCCTTTGCTTTGTCTCATTCCGATGGAAAATAACTTTCAGAACCCTTGCCCATAGCGTGAAAAATTCTGAGTGAATGTCGTAATTATAAAGGCATCAGCTTGGTTTTGTAAGGAGCATATTACTTAGCAAGATGATACTTATTAAACTAAAAGATGCGGTAGATAAAGTTTCGAGAGAAGAACAGTGCGGTTTCAGGAAGTGGAGAGGATGTGACCAAACGTCTACTCTTAAATTATTAATTGAGAAGTGTCTGTATCATCAGACTGTTTTAGTTCTTATTTTTTATATTCTGAACAGACATTCGATTAAGCTGATAGAAAAGTTTAAGTGTATGTCTCATCCTTACACAGTATGCCAGATATCTACATTAACGTGATTAGAGCTGCGTACGAGAACAATATTGCTGCGGTCAAGGTATGAAGTGAGGTTAGTGGCTGGTTTTGTTCGTCATCAGGTGTTAAACATGTCTGTGTCGTATCCCCATCTAAAGGCCATATCCAGGGAGGGGGGTTACGGGGTGTGAACCTACCCCCCCCCCCCAAATATTGGTCCGACCCATATAAACGCAACAAAAATGTGTATAAACAAATTTTTGATTCGTCTTTTTAAAGTTTAAAAAGTTCGTCTTTTTAATGATTTGAAATTTTATTTGTTCGTCTTTTTAGGTTTTTTCTTTTACCCCCTCCCCCAAACCGTATCCAATCGTATACAGCTGTAGGGGCCATATCCAAAAATCCTGGATACGGCCCTGCCCATGCATATGGGTTATGTTAATGAACTTTGTCCTAAAGAGCAACGGGAAGGGCTATGGAGAGCACGAGGTTAAATTGGAAGGTAAAACTCTGCTAGAGTTAGATTTTAAAAATGATTTAGCTGTCATAGATAAAAATTGTTAGCAGGATGAATGAATTTTTAGAAGTTTCGAGAGTTTAGGGTGTGTTTAGAGAAATATAGGTTTGAAAAGTAATGTTAAGAAGACTAAGTCACTTACATATGCAATAAATGAAGGTGAAGAGATGATGTTGGGACCTCTGGGGCCAAGGAAGATTTATTAAATGTTTTCCAGAGGAATTGACTACGGATAGATACATGTTCCCATTCGGACTGACCTTATGTCTAACAACAAGCTGTACGAAACATGCGATTCTATTCCAATTTCCAGGGGTACTGTAAAACAAAGGTTTGGAGGGCTAGGTTAAATTTAACGGGTGACAAATTGCCAAAAATTGTACTTTTGAAAATCTATCTGGGTCCAAATGAAAAGCGGGTCACCCCAAATGGGGTGGAAAGAGGTTATAAGAAAGTGTTTAAAGGAAATTTGAACTTCTTGAGAGGAAAAAAAAGTGAAGTTTCGACCTCAGACGGCCACAGACGCCTGTGTGCTGCAGTGAACTGTTAGTAGTAGGTCTAGCAATAAATTGAGAGAAAAAAGGCACCTTGGATACCAAATTAAGGCATTCTTATAGGAGTATAGAAGACAAAAGATATATTTCCGTTACAAATTACCGTACCCAGGAATGGAAGGTATTATTACTTGGTCATACGAAATAAGAAATTTATTACCTTTTATTAATATTTATTGCTATTATTTAATATTATAATGTTGTATGACATTAATTATATACTGCTAATGATATTATAACATCCATTATGCATGATTATTTATTACTAGCTAATATCAGATTTTGTAGTTATTAGACAAGCAGATGAACAGACAGAACTAAAAAAGAAAACCCGTTTCGTATATACTTTTTTTAGAAGGATAATTGTCTTGCTGCGCTCCCCTAAAATAGGAAAAGTGTCCCTTAAATACCAAATTCAAAAAAGATACTCTCTTGTGAGCATCAGGTAGCCCACTGACTTTGATTACAAAAGTGTACGGAGAAACCGTTACCCGTTCTATAGTATCACATGACTGTTTTCAGATTAGCGATTTTCTAGGTGTTATGGATACTTAGCAATTATATAAGGTTATGTTCTTACTAATTAAACGTATTAAAATGACTGCAGGTCAACAAAAAATATTACCATAGTAAGTCAAAGGACCAGATGGACGCTCATCATATAACTTAATACGTGTTTGGGCTCCGTTCGGTTGTGTGATAGTCGCATACACCTCTAGTCCTCTTACCACATTCAATCCGTTGAAAAAATAGGCAAAAATACCGAAAGGTCGATACGGTGTTGTACTGACTGCAGCTACGTTATTTACATCTGTAAAAGGCAAGTGAAACTGATTAGCAGATATAGAAATTAGGGTAATCAGAACAAAATCAAGCAAGTCTACTTTTTACATGTTTTGCAATTTTTTTGGGAAGCTAAAATGGGCTAAAACTTTATTTCGGTTAATCCGAAATTCAAATTTATGAGTTCTTGGTCCAGTGGTACCCCAGTGCAAAAAAAAAGAATAAAAAAGGAGTGCCTAGCAATACGGCCGAAAAAGGACCAACTACTTTTTTCCGAGCGACTTGAAACTTACATCCGTAGGTTCCTAGATCAAGAAGACCCTAATGCAAAAAAAGGTTGGAAGTGTTGGTCCCCTAAAAATAGGTCAAAAGTTTATGTTTCTCCAGAACTTGAAGCTTATGTCCGGCCAAGGAGACTCTTAATATATAAAAACAAAAATGGAAACTAATTTGGTTCGCCCAAAAATCGTCCAAATTTTGGTTTTCTCAACCAGCCCACACTGAGACTCAATCAAACCAGACCAAAAGAGTTACAGGCTTTAGAAAGTTTTTGATCATCTAAGATCAAAAGACTGAAATATTCATGCCACATGGGAACGTTGACAGATATTTTAAGTTTCCTTTCGGCCTGAAAATTGCATCTGTAAATCACTGGGCAAAGTGGATTCCAATGCAGAAAAAAAAAAAAAAAAGAATTGATTTTAGCTGTGTGGATTTTCGATGCCCAAAAAAGGCCTATAATTTGTTTTAAGCTCTGATCGAACTGAAACTTAGGGGGCACAAATTTTATTATTTATTAAACTCTTTTTTATAAACAACCTAGACATATAATTATTTAAGCACACAACTTGTCACAACAAAAAAGAATATAAAAAGATCCATCTAACTAAATGGTATATTAAATATACGTCTCTATTCAAGGTTGTCTACAGACCCCCATCCACCCCGAACCCTAGAGTGAAAATATTATTAAAAACTTTTTCGAACCTTAGGGTTCGAAACTGCAGCTGATGGAACATCGTGACAGAATATTCAAGCTTTGCCAAAAATTGAAATTGCAATCCAACATTTGTTTCTTAAGCAGAAAACTGAAAAAACCTCAGAAATATTCCTACGACTAGCCCTTAATAAAAATAAATCAATTAAAAAACCAGCAAAATTGGTTAGAAAAGATTTTAAGCAAAATCAGCTTAAAAGAAAAGAAGCAGATAACAAAACAAACTTAAAAGAGTCCGCAAACGATCTTACAGCAATAGGACATTCTGTCATTACTACTAATGAATAAAATACTGTTTCAGCTTAAGCTATAAAGTGAAAAAACAAAATTCAATTACCAGAAGTCCACAGCTCACACTCATGAATGGCACCTGACTTTGTAGGACCTCCTAAGCCTGGGGGATCTTCGTTTCTTAGATGGCGTGCTTGAGCATGGACTCTAACCTCTTCTTGTCCAGTATTACGAATCCTATAGCACCAGGAAGCTCTATTAATCTCCATTTCTTCTGATTTCTATAAAAAGACAATTCGAAGATTTTAGAAGACAGTGTAGGCTGCCGCTATAAAGACTTATTAAGGCTATTTCCAGCCTGTTTCCCTAACAAGATTTTTTCTGTAAGTGGTGTAGTGAGGCTTTCGGGTCATACTATGAAGTCAAATCATCTGTCCTTTCTGGAAGACAAATGAGGAATGGCCTGAATAAGTTTAACAGAATTTTGTCCGCTATAAGTGGTTTTCAGCGGTAGCCGCAATCATATCTGTAGCAATACCCACAAACAGTAAAGAGGGAATGCAACCCATGGAGAAATGAACTTAAAAATTCTGGTTTAGGGGAGGTTGCATAGAAAGAATAATTAAAAATATAATTCAGATTAAGAAAAGTAAAAATTACTGAAATGAACTGAATACTTAGATTTTGATGGCAAGAAACACGATCTGCGTAATTCTGAGAAGAGGCAAAAACTCCCTAAGAAGGGTCGGATTTGAATATGAAGTTTTCTACTGAATATTCCACATTTTCTAATCTTTATAAGCGGAATTTTTTTGTAAATTCTAATCTTAATAAGTGAAAAAATGTTTTTCGACAAAATATTTTTTCCAGAGGTAGCACCTGAATGTCACCACTAAATCTTTCTTTTTTCCACATGGGAAAAACAGAACATGAACTTATAGAAATTTGAGAACCAACTCATCCGAAACCGAAATTCTAATATCCTCTGGGACAAAGAATTTGATCATTGTAATACAGCGGGGTACCGTAGGGAAAAACACAAAAATTATTGAAGAAATCAAAAGAATATGTGGCCAACACAGATGCAAACGTTCTTCCTTCATCTCACTATGTTTAGGGCTCCATTTATCCCTTCTTCCCACGAAACTTTTCTTGTGAACTCTTTCCATTTTGTTCAATGACATATTACCTTTAGTTTTGCCCTAGTCGGGCTGTCAAAAAGATCAATTTTTGGCGGCTTATCATTCTTCATCTGTAAAAGTTGAGCTAGTCATCCTAATCTTCCTTTCATTATAGCCCTAGAAAGTGGGATCAAAGAACAGTTCCTGTGCTGCTTATTGCTATACGGTCATGCAAACAAGTACCTACAGCTGTCCTCAGCCAACTCCTATGGAAAACATCTAGTATATCTTCCTCAACCTCTTCCTCTTCATCGAAGCCCCCACGTTTCACGGGAATGCTTCACCGTTATCATTACAATGGCTTCTAACATCCAATGACCTGCCCTGTTTAATGTGTCGAATTAAGCTCTTGTATTTTGTGATTTAAAGGAATGCGGGACCTCCTTTTTCGGTTATTATCGTCATCTTCAAGAGCCGATGCGTGCTAGAAACTAGGCCATCAAGTTCCACTATTCATGCAATCTTTTTTATACTACTTTATTTTTGAAAAAAAGGATAAAGATCCTCCTGGCAGGTTGCTGGCGCATAGCGCGTTGAATAGACGTTTCAGTTCCGGGATCTATTTTACAAAGACAAATAGCAAGCTTGTCACCCAACCTTTCTGCAACGGGGATCGAACCTCGGGCCCCGTATTGCTAAACGGAGGATGAATCAACTGTGCTACAAAACTATCTTATTTTTGTCATGCAAGATAAATAAAAGATTATATTCAAAAAACAAAACAACACAAGGTCAGAAAAAATTAATTCAACATTAATTAATTAATTAATTAGGTTACTCCTTTATTTGGTGATGCTAAATCACTTTGCAGTAGCCTACACAGCAACGCAATGTTAAATATTTATTTTCGACTTGAAATATCGTAATTTTTTTGCCTTTTCTAAGACGTTCCTTTGATTATTTCTAAATCTTTATGCGTAGGATGCCATACTTCCAATTTATATAGCCTTTTTTTCCAAAACGTCGTTATTATTCCAATATAGAAAAATTTATATACGAGTTTGTAAAAAGCCGAGTTTGTCCTTATTGATTAATATAAAAAAAACAAACTACATGATTTTTTCTACTATTAAAAAGATAAACACTGAACTATGTTTACCAGCTGATAGATATTTGATAGATAGGGTTTCAAAATTTATATTTTTAGGCGTAATCATTGCCCTGAAAAGAACATGTAAATTCATTATCTTTAAAAAATGCAAGAGGAGCTGAGATTTTGCATTGACTCAAAAATTTCCTTCCGCAAAAAGTTTCGCGAACCCTTTATTTTACTCTTGTTTATCCTTATATTCAGTATAGTTGTTACGTTTGGGCTAACTCTTTCTGTTATAATTTAAAGACAATTCAAATCTTACAAAATAGAACTGTAACGTCAATTTACTTTAATAAACTTAACACTAAAGAAGTTTTTCTTAAATTTCAGTTACTAGCAGTAAGACACATTTGCCAGCTCCAAACTTTTGTGTTTCATGCATAAATATTTGAATGGTCTAGCACCCCCAGAACTAACACAACTTTTCTTTTTTCATTTATCATCATATTGTCATGCTTATCCAACCTCGTCATCGACACATTTTTCTCTTATCTCGGATATTTGTCACACGCAAAGAGCAGCCTTTTCTATAAAATACGTTGGTGTG